>NC_045740.1:35115198-35287698 GCF_008692095.1 Etheostoma spectabile | reverse complement strand
TCCGGATCTGCCACCGCCACCTTTCTTTTACACTGAGCAGAATGACCGAGGGCCTCTGGACAGTGAATCCCCCCACCTGGAGACTGGGACTGGCCCAGAGACTCAGCAATGCTCTCCTTCCCCTCGCTCCGCATCACCACTGGTCACTCAGGTGAAGCTGTCTCCAAAACCAACCACGTCTCTTGACCTCACACAGAAAAAACCACCTCCCTCAAAGCCTTCCCTTCCCAAAAAGCCTTCCACTGTCAGTGCCTGGACCACATCCTCCTCCTCTCCCAGACTTCCTCCCCCAAAGCCAACCAAGTTCCCCGTCTCTCTCTACGTCCCGATGCACACAGGAGACAGACGGCCTTCCAACACCTCCCAGTATGACAACCTTTCCGAGGCCGATGAAGACGACCGCTACCTGGAGAGGCTGCTGGGCTCCACGCCTGAGGAAATTCCCAGCATGCATGGCAATCCCCCACACACCCCTGGCGGAGACTATGACCCTGCTCTCTTCCCTCTGCCTCCACCTCCTATGTTCATCCCTCCTTCGCCTTCCCCTATTCCTCCCTCGCTGTGCGTTCTCCCCAGTTTGCCTCAGGAGCCAGAATACGCAGGAGAGGACAGCTGGGTGGTGGACTCCATCATCCCCCCCCCTCCGGCTAGCTTTGCTGACAGACTCCCCCCCAACACGGGTGGTGCTGCCAGCTGTTCAGACACACACAGAGCCACCTCGCCCGGTTACTCTAAGCCTTTTTCTAGGGGCCCCAGGAACCATTCTGCTTTCCCAGCACCCCTGTTGTACACTGGGTCTCCCCCAGGACACTCCAGGCCCTCAGGACAGTCGGCAATAGGGGTGCCCTCGGTCCGATCCAGCCCAGACTTTTGCAGGATGCCTCCAGGTGGACAGCAACTGCCCAAATCAGTGACCTTTTGAAGTTTCTAAGTATCATTCAAGTGTAACTGATTGTGCCAAGATGATTGGGACTCCCGGTAATGCTTGATTCCTTTTCAAAGCCATTTAAGAGGCGAAAGGCCAGTAGCTATGTAGTGTGTCAAATGTTTGTGTGTGTGTGAAAAGACTTTTTTTCATTGATATGTACAGATTTATGTGATACTTGCACCTTTTTTTTAGTTATTTTCTTCCGGTTAACTTTTCTAAGATTCAAACTTGTATTTAAAACCGCTGCCAATGTCACCGTTTGCTGCACGCACAGAAAATGAGTGTTTCAACTCGCCTGCCCCCTAGTGTGTGAGACCAGATTTGGTCCTCAGTTTCAGGGGGTCGGTACATAGAAATGCACACAGAAATAAGGTGATCTTACACCAGCTGAGTGTTCCACTGTTGCTTCACCTCCAGTTAGTTTCATTTTGTCGCAACAAAAGTGTCTTAACCTGATCGCAGTGCACTGAGGCTAGCAGCTCCAACCCAAGGGCTTTTCAAGAGGAACTAATTAATGAGGTCATCTTTGCTAAAGCACCCAAAGCCTATACAGTACATTTTACTGCATTTATGGTCAACTGTGAGCAGGCTCACACATCTTAACTGTATGTCAAACTGTAATGAGTAACTGTTAATATTAATATATATGATATATGTTAATGTCAATATAGTTTGTTTACTGTATCTTGAGGTCAATATTTAATAACAAAGGACCATAAACCAAGTTGCACCAAAGCAGTTTGCACTTAAAAGAATTGCTAAAGTTGTAACCAATAGCGACAGATGAGACGTGGTGCAATACGTCAGTGGTGTAAACACGGAGGCTAGTTGGATTCACATAGAGAAAGCCCAGTCAGGTCCTTTATTTCTCCTCAGTTGGGGTGCAGCGGGTGCTCCGCGGGTGCCTTGCTGCTCTCGGTAGGACGATCAACCTCAGAGCAACGGCTTCGGTGCTATATCTGTTTTCTGACACTCGATTTCACGGCAATAATGTACTGTTCCATGTGTATAAGCATGTATTTATCAAGGTGGAAATGTACAACTTAACAAGAGGATTTAATGAATGCAACATATTGTCAGCACAGACAGACTTACAGTTCAAATCCTTGTCACAATATTTATAAAGAGGAGCTCCATCTAGTGGTCAGCAGTGGTAAAGATTGACGGTTAAAGTCTTTGCACATGTCCGGTGAGAAAAAGGCTTTTGGGAAGACTAGACCAGGCCATGACATACATGCTCTATATGATGTGTTTATGAATGTTCACATAAGCTAGATACAATACAAGGACAGACCCCATACTGCACTGTTCTATACTGCCAGGGACCAAGGAAAGATGCTAATAAATCAAAGCTGAATTAATTCATATGCACAGCTGTATGTTAGAGCCATTGCAGAGACTGGTGTACATTTATTTGAATTGCTCAGAGCAAAAGTGCAAGAGAAATGGAAGTCGAGCCATAACATAGTGTACTAGGACCTAATAGTCGAACATGTTTATATTGTTTCACGCAGTTATAGATTACATGCTATACTATGTCTGAACATCAGCTTTGTTGTTTGAGCTGCCCTTTGTCATCACTAAGAGGTTTTTCAATTCTTTAAGTTGATTTCTAACGGAGTTCCAGGTTACTGATTTAAAAAAAAAAAAAAAACATTTTCATCTTAGGAAGTTATGTTAACAGATGTTTCACGGTTTGTTCATGAACTTTGTATTCGCCGCCCCGATTCTTAACCAAGATTTTGGGATCTGGGCCTGCACACAAGTATGTCTGGCTTGCTGGGGTATCTTTAGTCATGCGGCCTGACCACCAGATTGTACATCACTGCTCCTTTTATGAATCTGGTTGACAGCAGTGATGCTGGGGCTCGGCCCAAAGCTTGTGTACATTTATGCAACTACTTATTTGAGTTTTATAAAAGAGATAAACCTTAGTCGTCCATTGTCTTCTATTCCCCACAGAGACAATACACACATGGGTCCAGATATTTATTGCAGAGCCACATAGTGTGTCTCACTGTAAATATTTTAGGCAAAGTATTAAACACAAAGTAAGAGAAAAGGTTATTTAAATATAAAGACATTTCAAAAAAGGCCACTTCATCAATGAGCCAATATATAAAGTCAACACCAACTGTACTGAATAGAATATACATGCTGCCCCACACTTTATTTATTTACACCCTGAGTCTTTTCAAATGTAAGTAATGAGTTAGTACAAAAATATGGATAATAACATCATCTTTGGTAAAAGTAGTCAAGGCCGAATTGCATTTACTGACAGAAATATAGTACTTCAAAAGTCACTATTCTTAAGATGCTTTTCCAAAAACCTAACAATGCATTCGTGTAACACATGTTCCAAACTCTGTATGAGACACAATGAGCGACCTTTGCAGGCCTGGTGAATTTAAATCCTTAATGCAATCTGTACATTGGTATTTCAGATTTCTTTCACCCACATGTAATACACAGTATCCAACGAGAATATAGAAAGAACCTTCATGAATAAACTATACATATTTAAGACACCGATGTTGTCCATGACTGAAAATGCATTCCACTGCATCACAGGGACAGTCCACCTGCTGGGGATGGGACTATGGGACTGTGGGACTGTGGGACTGTGGGACCCCCCCCCCCCCAGTGAGCAGCAGTCAGTTAAACCCAAACTGGGACTGCAGTGGTATTGGTCATATGGTAAGCTGACTCATGAGGTTAGAAAGGGAGGTGACGCTTTCCCTCAGTTTAGAGTCTTCTTCCTGTCCCAGAGACACTCCGGCCAAGCGCGTGGACCCGTTTGATCCTATGATGCACGGCAAGCTGAGGAACACCTCTGCGCCTATGCCCCCCCAGCCCTGAAGCAAACAGAGAATGCAGGTGAACGTCTTCAATAATCAAATTGCAATGGAAACCTTTAAAAAAAAAATGCCTGAATACATGTCATCTACGCAAAAAGGCAAAAGATACAGGATCATCTTAGACTTAGAAGCACTTTAAAATGTCTCAAATCAATCAGATATACCAATTTGATCGCAAAACCGCGTGTGATGTCATCACCACAGGTTTTTAATCGGCTTTAAAGCCGTTGGATGGAAACACACTTTCGCATGAATTTTTTCACCAAACTTCAGATAATTCAATTGACAAGTGGATGGAAACTTAGCTAGTGTTCCAGCGCTCCAGCCAATAACAGACAAGGAGGAAAGGGGGGGGGGGTGCGCAAAAGCACAGAAGGTAGGGGGAGGGGGAGGGGGAGAGGCAAGCTAGTCTTGTTTGAAAATCCTTCAAACGTCAATCCAGAACTAACGTCACCCAACGTCTCTTAGAGCACCTTTAACTTTCATTTGCTTTGCTGCTGTCTCTCCATCTCTGCTGCCTGTCTTCTGTTATGGCTCCTTTGGGCTTCCAGTGAGACTTTTCTCCTGTCTCTTGTCTCCTTCTTAGTGTCTTTACAGCATGGACTGCTTTAATGCCATTGCCATTATCTGTGCGCCACTTCCTTTGTATGATTTAAAACCCCTTTTTTTGCTTGGGCCTGCTGCCATTATAGATGTAATGGAACTCATTTTAATATGTTAACCATTGTAGTTTAGGATGTCAGCTGGCTGGGGACTACAGCTGGAAATTAGAGGCTAAAGCTGCTCCTTTTACTGAGGGGGACTGTCCCCGCAGTAACTAAAACTAAGAAACTAAAACACTTCGAGAAACGCATAACACGTGATGAGAGTGAGTGTTTTCGATGCGAGACACTCGGTGGGTCTACCTGAGCCAGCGTGGAGACCGAGTGGATCTTCATCTTATCCGTCAGGACGCTGTTTGTGATGTCAGCGATGGACAGACCCACAGACCACGACCGCTGGCCTCTGTTCTTCATCATCTCGAACGCTCTACACACACACACACACACACACACAGAAAGAAACAACATCATCTGGTCAAGCATGAGCATGGACAGGTACCTGTGTATTGTTACAATTTCTAACCCTAATCTAATTCTCTATATCCCTAAAACTGGGTCCATTTCACAGTTTCTGGATCCAGTTGACTCATCTACAAGTTGCAAATTCTTCACACGTACTAATTTGGGGCAGTACCTGTCCAACAATGGTTTGGTAGCATTGGATCCTGCTGCGATCTCGTGCTGCACGCTGGAGCTCAGCCCGTTGTTGCTCATCACAGCAACTGCAAGACAAAAATGAATGAATCATGTGCGTCATTTACTAAAGGGGTTTCACACGACTCATCAAGAATGGAAAGAACATAACGTTGTTGTAACAAAAGGCGGACGACTCAAACGATTAGTGAAAGGGGATTTGTGTCATGGCAGCTATCAAACTGCTCCTTTCGGGCTCACCTTTGTTGTCTGAAAGTTCTCCTATGACCCAGGCGGGTCTGTGGGTGTTCAAGTTGATGTCCAGGATGTGGCTGAACCGCGCCGAGTCCAGGTTGCACCCTGCTCCGATCACCCGGGCTGGAGGCAAGCAACTCTGCCTCCAGGCAACGTGGCTCATGATGTCCACTGGCATTTGGGCGAAAAAAAGAGACACTGAATGAATTCATGTATTGGTCGTAGGGTCAGAAGCTTCAGCTTATATCCAGACTTCACCCCTTTTCACATTTTTCAAAGAAGACAAGAAGATAATACAAAGTATACCAAAATAAAAAAAAAAACAGATACCTTTCTACATCCAAGCATACTGTACATACAGTGTGTTTGCATATGCCTACATACCTACACACCTACATATTCCCATAAGGGTCACTACATACATACTCTACATTGCCACCATAAGGTGAATAATATCCCAATTAATGATGACATAAAAGAAAAACTATATAGGAAATGAGCCCCTTCTTTAGAGGGAGTGTCTCTTTCTCCACCACCAACCTGGTTGTGACGCGATGAGCATTACTGCGTTGGGGCTGAGACGGGCCAGATTTGGGATGATCCCCCTGTACAAGTCCACGTTGGTCTGAACCACGCTCAGGTACGACTGCTCGCTGCTCCATGCATTCGCGGTCACCACGACAACCGAGGAGCCCGCCGAGGCCGACAAATCTAACAAAAAGGAGAGCTATCGTCAGTTCACTCCTACATCCGTCGTAGGGACCCCACTAAGTAAAAGAGAGACGGAGCAGGGACCCCCCCCCCCTAGACCATTCATTGTACAAACTTAAGCTGTGTATTAAACTACAATAACACATAGGGCAGCCTAACGCTTTTATCCGTACCTTTTTAGTCAAGAGAATACGAAGCTATTCAAATAATTTGGTATGATTTAAAAAAATCATCATCATGTTAAACACACATGTGGCATCTGTGGATGGCTCCCTTAAATGTAAAGGACTGTTCTTATGTGGCGCTTTTCTAGTCTTAACGATTACTTAAAGCTCTTTTACACACACAACCCACACACACAACACACACACACACACACACACACACACACCACACACACACACACCACCACACACCACACACACTTTGTGTACAAATGGAGAGATGTCAGAGTGAGTGGGCTGTCAGCTGGACCAGCCCCCTGGGCGGTTGGGGGGGGGATACGGTGCCTTGCTCAAGAGCACCTGGCAGTGCCCAGGAGGTGAAGTGGCGTCTCTACCCCCTATTATTTATACTCATGTTATGTTATGTTGGATTTTTCTGTACAGCACTTTGGTCAACTTTGGTTGTTTGTAAAGAGTTTAACAAATAAAGTTGGATTGGACTCTTGTCCGTTATCCCCTCTGATAGGTCAAAGTCCAGGGTCCGCCACAGAACTGCAGCTGGTTGGAACTCAGGGACGGCTCGCCGTCGTAAAGGCGGGTCATCCAGGAGACAATGCCAGTGCGTTACCTTTCAAAACAGTCAGCGATGACTCAGCCGAGAGGCACGGCTAACACACTTCGTGACATACCTCTGGACACCTCCACCTTCGGCAGGCTGAAAATCTCCAGATCTGTACTGCCGCCCTTGGTGGAACTCTCAGCGACGTCAATGAACACAAGTTTGTCCACTTTACACTGAGGGAAAATTTAAAGGCAAAAAAAAGAAAGGTTGCACAGTCAGCAACCGAATACGACACTTTGACATTTTTAATTTAAGTTAGACATATCGTGTAAAAGGTTAACCTTCGATAGAATGCTCATCACTGACGCCATTCCTAAATCCCCTCCCCCGATAACTGAGACTTTGTTAAGGGACTGATCGTGATGTCTGCTTCCACCTGTAACAGACACGAGTTAAGCTAACAACAACACACAGTCATGGGATTATTCAACAGCAGAGCTGCATATCAAATAAGCACCATCGTTGATCTGTAAATTAGAAACAAAAGCCAGGAGCTCATGGGGGTCTTTATTGTCCGCTGTGGTCTTGGCGGACAGTGGAGGATCCTCCTCGAACTTGGCAATCATCTCAGCCAGAAGACCAACCACGGAGGACTTGGGCTGTAACAGAGCAAGACTGATGAGAACACCTCGAGAGCCTCTTCAGTGAAATTCATGCAAGTTCATGCAGAAAGCTTAACATCTTACATAATCCCAGCTGTGCAGCCCCGGCAGGTGGATCCGTCCTCCTCCGTCAACATGCTTGCCCTCTCTGATGACCATGTCTGGGGTTGGTCTCAGGAGGCATATAGGAGGAGTGAAGGGGAATGAGTCCATCAGCCACAGTTGGATGGGAAAGTTATAGGAGCGGCCTTAAGATAAAGACACTGGCATTAGTTCACCGCTGACACGGTAAGTCCCCCTTTCTCCCAGACTGAGTCCCTGTACGTTTCTAGATCACTAGAAACGTACAGGGACACAGTCAGTCTCTCGGTCAGCCTTACCTTCATACCGGACAGGGACGTTACCAATTAATTTCAGGAGATCCTTTTGGCTGCTGTCACTAAATGCTTAAATAGACAACATGAGCAGTCGGTTAACCGTGAAAAATACATGTGATGTACATGTAAGATCTACAAAAGATGAACGAAGTTTGACTCGCTAGCAAAAACTCACTGTATGTGCCTGGGAATGGTTTTATCCCTGGGTAGCCGCGGTGGATCTTCTGCAGCTCCTCGACAGCAACATCATGGAATTTGTACTAATACCCGGGGGTTAAAAAGACAGACTCGTTTGTGGTTGCTGGGATGAAGGTGTGTATATATACACACACTATATGAATGTACTGTAAGTACCGGTATACGTGTATGCATACAGCGGCTTGCATAAGTTTACACACCCATGCTAATGTTAATTAAAAAGAGGAATAAAAAACTGTTTTTGGGAATTGATCTTAATGCTTTAATTTTAAAAAGAAATTATGAAAATCCAACCTTTTAAGGACACCACTTTTCTTGGTGAATGAATAATGTATTGTAAATAAATAAATGTTCTTCCTTAAAATACAGGTGGCATAAGCATTCACACCCCTATGTTAAATTCCCATAGAGGCAGGCAGATTTTTATTATTAAAGGCCAGTTATTTCATGGATCAGGATACTATGCATCCTGATAAAGTTCCTTAGGCCTTTGGAATTTGCCTTGTGTCATATTCCTGTTATTCTTCCAGTACATATGAGTAACAGAGCTGGTTCAGCCAGTCGGTGAGCGCTGTCACTCCCCGATGTGAGTCGCGCATGCTCAGATTTAAACGGCTTACGACATTACATGTCATTCTGAAATTTGTGAAATCCATGGAATTATAAACTTTTCACATTACAAACAATACCAGAAGACGGAAGTCATTTCAAAAACGTTGTAGCTATCTATTATTGTTGATTAGTTGCTAACGTTAGCTCAAAACTGTGCTATTGCTATTGCTGTGTTTGACTGCTAACTTGTAGCTAAGCTAGCAGTCATTTCAAAAACATTTTAGCTATCTATTGTTTAATTGCTAACGTTAGCTCAAAACGCCCTTCCAGTAACAACCTTTGTTGTGTCTGATGCTAACTTGTAGCCAGCAGTGAACCAACTTTATTAAGTAGGTCCATTTTTACTGTATTGGCATGACAGAAGTCTCTCGTTAACATCTTATACTACTGGTCACAAAGTGACGCATGCGCGACTCAAATCTGCACTGGACTCACATCGGGGAGTGACACCCCTGTCCGCGACTTAGCTAGCTATCTACATGTATTAACGTTAGCCCGCTGTGCTAGCCGGCACCGACACGTAAACACTTACAATTTAAAACACTTTTCAAAGCTGTTCATCTGGTAAATAACTGACCTTGGAGAGGATCCGCTGTATTTTCTCTGAACTGAGGTCCATCTATTAAGCACAACAATAAAAAAACACTTATCTTTAATTTAACGTTACCCTCTTGACAGCTGACTTCAACTTTAGAAAACAAACTTCCGCAAACTTTCAACAGTGCGACACGACCGATACGGCCCGCCCACTTGGTAAGTCATGTACGGCAAGCCAAGGGGGGGGGGAAACCACGCACAATTACCTCTGCTTCAACCATAGACAGTTAAAGAAATGGACCAACAGATCCTCTTGCTCTGGATGGACCAGTGAAGTCTATTAGCTCTTTTCCAGTGAGTGCTGAGCGTTACTGCGCAGCCTCCAACTGAGCTTGAAGACGTAGTTGTGAACTTGTGACGTAGACAACCGGTCTGAAAGTTGTAACTCTTCTGATAGCTGTGCAAGAGAAATCTCAGTCATTCCCAATCAGCAGATCGGAGAGCGTAGATTTATGTTAGAAGATAACAGGGACACAGGCTAATTATGATTAACTATAACACAATTGTTTACCTATTTTAACAAAAGCCATAACGTGAGACACAAGGCAATGGAGCCTTTTATACATTGTTGTGTTTCTTTAGAAATAAACAATGGACAAATTGAGTCTTTAAACGCTCGAGATGTAAAGTTATTCTCTATCAAAGTAATGTCAAAATGAATGGGAGTCAATGGGATGTTAATGGCAGGTGATGGCTTTGTAGCATTAAAATGGCGTCACGCTTTGAGGAGATACCTGATGCTAACATTAGCGCTGTTGCTCACAATCTAACGCTACAAACATGAACCATTCTTTCACAAAATAGCGTTTGAAAACAATTTTCCACACAATTTATGGCAAGACAATATTTCATTGCTTTAAGCAAAAATCATACCATTTTGTACAAGTGACATTTGTAGTAGCACCCAAGTTCTGTATATATATTACTAAGATTGTCATACTCTGAGAAAACATGGACATAAAACTAGACAATTAAATAAAAGCCTTTAAGCAATAATTTCTCTCCAACTCCCTTCAAAGAGAAACACAACACATCAAGTGGTAATGTTTTCTGCTTATTCAATTGACTTTGCAAAATTAGAAATAGGCAACAACTTCTGCTGAAAATGCATTTTATCAACACTTGCCATTGCTAGTCTTATAAAAAAGAAAATATTAATTCACACTCCTCCATATGTATAGTCCTCTTCCCAACTCAGTTCCTTTTTAAGAAAACCTTGCAAATAAATAATGCCTTAAGGATTTATGCATATTTTGTCTTTTTTAAGGTTGTCTTTGACTAACATTCTCTGTCGTGTGTCCCTCCAGTTTTTGTCCCAACATAAGGAGAGATGCAGAGAGAACGCAACAGAGGTGGACACAGTCACTGGGCTTCATGGCAGACCCCGTCCCGGATTACAGGACACTGGGTTTTTTCCCCCCCATCTCAAAGACAAAGTGGCTTCAGTTCTTTCTTTTCCTCTTGGCATCTTGCTTTTTCAGCTCTTCTTGCTCCCTTTTCTCCTCCTCCAGATCTTCCTGTACAGCCAATCGCAGGCTAAAGTAGCAAAGCACAAGGATACAAAACAAATGTTATATGGAAAGGGGATACATTTTACAGCTCTCTGTACAAAAAGGGCATATTTATAGTTAATTGCAGTGTCACAATTTTCCAAATCCACAATTTGATCTGACTTGATTTTAAGGTGACAATTAGATTTTTTCACGATTTAAACATTTTCTTCTTCTGCAATTCCACAATGAGTGCCACTAGATGGCAACAGTTTGAGTTTCTTAAAATTAAAGAAGTGCTAATGAATTCACATTAGTTTACCAAGATGCACATGAATGCACCATGGAGTCCATGTTTTATCTTTGTTGCGAGATTGTCAAAATTGACAAAGTGCAATTGAACGCACAATTAGTTTAACACGATGCACATGAATGCACCATGGAGTCTGTATGACCCTAGCTTTATCTACGTTGTTTTTTTTCCCATAACTCACTTTCGGGGAAGGCAAAATATTGCCACTTATTACAATAAATACAATATTGTGACTTCAAGAGGATATTTGGTTTTTATGTGTGTCTTTGTATGTATGTAATGATGTGATGTAATTTTGATGCCTATCTTGGACAGGTCTCCCTTGCAAAAGAGATTTTTAATCTCAATGGGTATTACCTGGTTAAATAAAGGATAAATAAAAAAAAATAAAAAAATATCCCTGTTCCGTTGTTTCTGTTGTCTGGCACGACGGCCATGGTGTTATGAAAAGGCAAGCTGCAGGCTTGCAATAAGCTAACGTTACCCAGTGTATTTAGCTGCATGCTACCAGTAAGTAAGCTACGCTGTGTATTGTGTATCTGTTATTTCTGCAGACGTGACAAGTAGGCGGGGGGTGGAGAGAGAAAAAACAAACTTTAAATCAAAAGCAGGATCTGCAATTCCTGTTTTTGATTTTAATAGTTCATTTCAAACAACTTTCAATTAAAATCCAACCGTGACACCCCAAACGGTTAAGGGCTGTGAGGTTTATTTTCAACTTACCTCCTGGCCTCCTCTTTTTGCAAATCTTTCCAGCTGCTCTCCATGAATTTAAGCGCATAGTCACTTTCATCCTTGTACCTGAGGAGGTTAAAAGCAAATAAGGTCTTCTCATATGGAATTCACAATAGAGTACAGTGATTGTGACCTGAATATATGAGGACAGCGCTTACTTGTTACGATCGTAGCCGAAGATTTCCTTAATGTGCCTGGAGATGTCATCTTGCCCGT
Source organism: Etheostoma spectabile (assembly GCF_008692095.1). Lineage (NCBI taxonomy): Eukaryota > Metazoa > Chordata > Actinopteri > Perciformes > Percidae > Etheostoma > Etheostoma spectabile. The sequence continues at coordinate 35,275,782 of NC_045740.1, read as the reverse complement.
CATCTCCATCATCAATAAAATCGTCCATTTCTGGGTCATCCTCATCCTCCTCATCCTCGTATTTCCTCTTGTACGCAGAGGTGATAGGTCCCAACATTGTACCTGGATAACAAATACAGAAATGAATTTTCAGTTTGGGTTTTGACTAGACATGAACACAAACGTACTACATAAAGCAGACATTTGGTCTTTCTTGTGGAGGTAGCAAATGTTAAAACTAGCCAGCTATCCCTGAGTTTACAATAGTTTCATGTTACATGGTTAATGAAATTGGAAGTATGTGTTGTTTATCTGTGTTGGAACGATAGCGGCTCTCTGACCCAGGAATAATGGCAATGGCGGCGGAGCGTTGCTGACACACTTCATTCAGTCTGGCAAACAAACCCTTTGCCCTATCCGACTGATTGTGTTGTTTCAGGCTGTTTGTTACATTCCATTATAAGATATTACATCAAAACGTGCATTGCATGCATCGTTGGACAAAGTTCACTGTAAAGTGTTGATAATGGGGTATGTGTGTTATTAGCTGACATGAAAAGTGTCTTTATTGTGTATACAATAAACATCTGTACACCTGGGACGCGTTCTGCGTCTCAGGATTGTTTTGATCACAAAAACAAAACAGAAACATAGGCACAGGGCACTATGCATAAGCTGTGAATACATATGGAAAACACACATTTTCAAACCGTTCTTGAATGGTCATGTGTAATAATTGAATTAATATCACACAAAATGATTGTAGTTTCAATTTCATATAAAACAAACTTTCAGAATTCTTTGTTTCGCTTGAGTGATCATAGAAAATATGTTGCTATGAAAGCAGCATGTAGAGTGAAGGTGATGTTATCGGATGATAGGGCTGGGTGATATAAAAAATGAAAAATAAAAAAATAAAATATCACAATATTTTTAACCAAATACCTCAATACTGATGCAACGCTATTGTAGAGTTGACTATTGGTGCGTTCATAAAATATTTACACAATGACATTTCTGATAAATAAGCATCAGTAATGTGGATCAGGTCATCTGGGACAGGTCTGCTTTCTGTCCCCAGAGTCAGAACTAAACAGGGTGAAGCAGCTTTCAGTTTCTATGCTCCTCATATCTGGAATAAACTCCCAGAAACCTGTAGATCCGCTGCTACTCTCAGTTCTTTTAAATCAAGGCTGAAGACCTTTCTATTTGATGCTGCCTTTCTTTAAATGACTAATCATTTCTTTAAATTTCTTATGCTGCACTGTAAATTTTATTCTTGTGTTTTATGTTTCTCTTTGTTTTTAACTGTCTATTCATGTGTTTTACCGGTTTTTAATGCTTGTGATTTTTAACTGTTTTTACTTGTGTTTTATCTGTTTAACTGATTTTGTGTAAAGCACTTTGAATTGCCTTGTTGCTGAAATGTGCTATACAAATAAAGCTGCCTTGCCTTGCCTTGCCTATAATGACTAAGTGGGTAAAGGAAAATAATAGAACAGCTACAACAGTCTGGTAAGTTCAGAAAATGACATCACTTTATTGTGATGCAGCCTTTAAAACAAGGAAAAGATGAGACTTCTGCCATATTACGATATCCAAAATCTAAGACGCTATGTAGTCTCATATCACAATATTGATATATCGATATATTGACCAGCTCTATCAGATAATATCAAGTGGTTTCCGTAAAACAGAAAGTTTTCATGCTCTCTGGTTAAGAGCATGCACTAAATAGGTAATAATAATTTGGTAATATCACACTATACTCCATCTGGTTCTTACCTGGTGGTCTGTTCATCATAGGTCTCTGCGGCATCCCTGGTCTCTGCGGCATCCCTGGTCTCTGCGGCATCCCTGGTCTCGGTGGCCCGCCCGGCCGAGGAGGGACTCCTGGTCTGGGTCCACCAAAATTCTTGGATGAAATGGTCTCTGACACCACAGTGCACTTGGGTTTTCCAGGTCCTGATCCCATACTGCCAGTTGGTCGTCCAGGTACTGGTCCTGCACTACCAGGCCGACCAGGTCCAGGTCCTGCACTACCAGGCCGACCAGGTCCAATCCCTGGAGGTCGAGGTCCACCACCTCGAGGCTGACCCTGTTGGCCACTCCCACCAGGCCTGGCCTGTGGTACACCACCCCCTCTAGCTTGGAGCGTGCCTCCAGGTCTTGACTGAGGTTGGGTCCCGGCTTTAGGAGGGCCGCCCGATGATGGTCTCATCACTGAATTACCACTTGGTTTTACAACAGCATTATTTCCAGGCCTTAGTTGTTCTCCCTTTCCCGACTTGTAGCCGCCGACTATAGGTCCCTGCTTCAATGAGCTACCCTGACTGGGCCTGGTTTGTTGGGAGCTACCATGTTGAGCTCGTTGGCCTGTTGCAGCTGTTCCAGGAGCCCTTGTCCCAGGAACACCTGAGGCTCTTGATGAGCTTTCTTTTTTGAGGATAAGGTCACTTGAGGTGCTGGATTTGTGACTCGACGAGGGCTTGAGGCCCCCTTGTTTGGCTGAAACCTGAGAAGACGTGGCTTTTGAAGGAACTTTACTGTTGGTTGCACCAGATGAGCCAGACAAGCTTGTCCTGGATCTGTCTCTATCGCTGTGAGACATCTTGGGTCTCTCTCTTTCTCTGTCACTAACAGAGGGCTTGGAAGAAGACTGGCCTTTGTCGCTGGTCGGTGTTGGACGCAACTTCTTCCCTGACCCACTCGGAAGACTCTGCTTTTCTAAAGAGTTCTTTTGTGGTTTGCAGTTCTTCTGCTCCTTCTCGAAAGTGTTTTTTTTAATTGAACCAGAGCTAGACTGAGACTTGCTGTCTCTCTCTTTCTCTGCCTTTAAATCTCTGTCCAGTCTTTTAGCCTTGCGCTCCATCTCCAGTTCCCTTATCTCTTCAGCTGTTCTGAGCCTTTCATTATTTTTCACTACCTTGGCTTTCACCTCAACTGGCTCAAACTGCTTCTTCTCTGCCAATTTGAGTAACTCTGCAAAGTTCATGGGTGGTGGAGCAGGCTTAGGTGGCCCACTAGGTTTTTTAGATGAGGGCTTGCTGCTGTTGCTACTACTACTACTACTATTCCCAGAAGAACCTATGGTTTTCCTGTGTCTCAGCGGTTCTGGTTCCTGCTCCGGCTCTGAATCTGTCTGTTCATACTCATAATTATCCTCATCATCCTCTGGATCAATTGAGTTATTCCTAAATCTTTCCTCCATCGATCTTTCTTCCTGCATTTCATGTTTCGATCTTCTCTTCTTAGGAAGCTCTACCACTGGGATGCCATTGTAGCCTCTGAAATTGTCCTTAGTTCTGGAAGCCATGGCTCGTGCTTTACGGTCCGACTTCAACTCAACCCTCTTTGCTAATAGTTCCTCCTTCTGTTTCTTCATTAGAATTTCTGATTAAAAAAAATGGGGATACATATCAACATAACCAATAAAGAATTCATCCTGTACAGTATGAATATGACTGTCAAATTGTTATTTACTTAACGTTACCTTTCTTTTTGCTATCAATCTTCTGCTTCTTCAAAAGCGCCTGCACAGCAGAAGAACTTACACCTTTCGACCTCGGGTCCTTCTTGGGGGGTCCAGTTTGTAAACTATATCTCTTCTGTTGAAAGAGGGACACATAACATATGGACATGTAGTGAATTTGAAGCAGATCACTTTACCATTTGTTGTGTACTTAAATGTCTTAGTTAATGGGGAGATACGATTTCAGATGTGTTGGTCTAAAGATCCCTTTTCATTGGAAATATAAAATAAAGACAGGCCCACAGGTCTCTGTAGACCCCTGCCTAGCATGCCGGGTCGGTTGCGTCATTATCTGACCCTCTGACGAGTGAGCTGGCACTTGTGGGCTCATAAGATTGGCCAAAAATCCCCATTTTACTGTTTAACCTGAGTAAATTGAGTGTAAGTGACAATATTTAACTCACCTGTACACTGCTGACGCCTTGGTTTTGCGAGGCGATATCCAATATATTATCAAAGTCCATCATTTTGGCAGCAGGTGACGCACGCTGGCTGTTTGAAACGAAGCAAGCAGGACTCAACCCAGGAGTGGTGCTAGCTAAAGCTACCGAGCTAAAGCTAACGCTAAGCGTTTAGCTAGCTTAGAAACAACGTTAAGTTGGTTCTGTATTTTGCGTTACCAAATGACACTTAAATAGCTAAAATGAAAACACGTGAACAAACACAGTCCGTTGAAAGAAAAACTGTATATCAAACAGTTAGCGTTAGCGTTACTTTACTCCATTAGCTTACGATAACACACGCTAGCGAAGTTAGCGCTAGCTAACCTTACGTTGACTAACGTTAGCCAACCAAGAAGCCCGGAAAGACGAACTTTTGTGCTGATATAACACACCAAACTAAGGCCATATCCAGTCAAATATCCGTAAGATTTAAGCCTATTGAGAAGGGGAAAAAACTACAAACTCAGCCATAATGTTAAGCCGGCTGTTTGTAACGTTAGAGAAAGCGAGAAAGATAGATTTTTCTTCTCTTTCTTCTTCTTTGGGGTTTAACAGCAGCTTGCATCCCAAATGGTGCACTTCTGCCACCTTCTGGAGTTAGTTAACTCCTACAGTGTCTAGTATTTCAGATTTATTTTCTCATTCGGAAGCTGACATTTCACACACAGCAACACATTTGTTCCATGTAATGTTACACTAGTCTCATTGGTCAAAAAAGGACAAAAAGTTCACATTTTTGTCCCTTTGTCAGACTTTTTTTTAGTTTTCACTATCACCAACTTACTAGTTTTACACTACTTTTTGAATTCATAGTCGATAACCGTCATTCATGTAGAAATATACCTAATATTTGAGTGAAAAAGCAGATATTATGGGAGGAATGAAAGTGATCAATTGCAAAGAGCGTTATATGGAATCCAATCCATTTTTTTTGTGATAATTTGGTTAAAAAGAAACCCATATTTCAGACATAGATATTTTTTAGAGGGGTCAAATTTGACCCAAGGACAACAGGAGGGTTAAGTTAAAGTTGTAAAACCAAAAATTTAAACAAAATAGGCTACTCCATTAAAATTAAAAGTTCTGAATTAAAAATGTTACCGTTTACAGCAAAATATAAGCTACTTTAGGTATCAAATTTAAGTTACTCGGAATGGTCACTTTCAGAATAACATTGTTTTAGGCTATACATTATGCAATTATTGAGATATTTATGTTGTTCGAGCCAGAACACAGCACCTTTTTACTAATTACTTCTTTTGGCCTGCGTATTCACAACGAGTACAAATAGCAATTCAGATTAAGACAAGACGATGTCCCAGGCAGATATCGATTTGGGACTATATTGGGTGGAAGCATAGCCGAAGCACTGCATGGCGCTAAGAAATGACGCAGGAGAACTCTTTGGACCCTTTCATTCTTCCAGAGACGTTTAGAACCACAGTTTAGAACCCATTTTTGTCAGGTTCAGAAACTGAACATGTGCTTGTTAGTTGCAGGCAAAATCTATCAGAGAGAAATACGGAAGAGGATTAGGACCACTGGTGGAAATGTATTTGAGTTCTTCTGACTTCATAAAGTAGGAATTCCGAGAATAAAGTCAAAATTCTGATTGTAAAGTCAGAATTCGGAGAATAAAGTCAGAATTCTCAGAATAAAAACCTGAATTCTGAGACTAAAGTCAGAACTCAATTGAAATTTTCACCAGTGGACCTAATCCTCTTCCATAGGAAAGGACATTGTGGAAGAAATGAAAAGATGATGTCTAACCGTAGACAGTTAAAGAAAGGGTCTAACATGAGCAGTGTGGTGGATGCTTGGGCAGAAGATGATTGGTCTTCTTCTTCTTCTTCTTCTTCTTCTTCTTCTTCTTCGAGGTTTATTGGCAGTTGGCAAACCACGCTTTGTTGCATTACTGCCACCAACTGGTATGGAGTATGGATTAGACTACCATATGAACAATACTCTTAAGGTATTTTTTAGAATGGGCTTATCTATTAGGTCACTTTTATTTTTAGGTTTTGAATCAAATGCCTAATTTCTCCCTCATAATTCTGACAATATAGCATATGCTCTGTTGATTTGTCTACCTTACCTGTATGCTTATGTATTTTGAACACTGTTACGTTGAGTCCTATGTGTCCAAATCATAGTCTTGGTATTATTGTCTCTTCTCCTGTTCCTTCTTGCACATCTCATTTTTCCCAGTTTCCTTTAAACGACTAACCTACTTTCCCCTCTTCCTCCTAATGCTTATTTGCCAACATTCCTTCAATTTCAGTTTAATAATGCTAATAACTTCTGTTTTGCTGAGACAAACTGCAGAAAATATGCTCTCAATGATTTTGTATCCTGTGCTATAGGCCTACTGCCAACAATATTAAAAGAAATGACAATATGGGAAAATAAGTAAGTAAATGCAGAGAAAGACAATAAATAGGCCTGGGCATACAACTACCTGTTTGATATTATTTTGTTAATATTGTGTGTATATCAGTTTCCATGGTTCACCACAACACTTACATGCATTGTTCCTCACAAATACATGAATGGTATAAACTTGGTGTTCATTCACCCATAGACTGTATAATGGCCTAGACCTAGACCACAAGAGGTCGCTACCATTATGGATATGCTTTATCTTTTCTTTCTTTTTTTATACATATTTTATTTTCAGTTTTATACATGCAATGCATACAAACATGTCAGTACACCAACAGTATAGAGACATAACAAAGGGCAAAACTTTCACCTCGTAAACCCCCAAATCGGGAAAAAAAAGAACAGGAAATAATATTAATAATATTATACATTTGTACACATATATACATATACATACACTTACATACATGCACACATATATATACATACATGCATACACATATATGGGATATGCTTTATCAAATTAACATGTATATGTTATTTTGAGTCAGTTAGGTACAACATGCTAGAACTTTTACAGCTACATGGTTTCTAGTAGTAAAAGTATTTACTGTAGACCTTTTACTGAAGTAAAAGTACGCAGCACTACCATACTGTAAGTAGCCTATTGACAAGTAACACATTCAAAATTAAACTTGCAGTGTAAGGTGCAGACGACAGTGCAGACACATTTTCAAAGACAGTCTATCATAATTGACTATAAGTAAAAGCAATGATTATGCAGAATGTCTTTTTTTGGGAAATTGTTAAGTACGTATGTATAACTGAAATGTGTAGACGTTTAAAGTTGCATAAACATGAAATACTCAAGTAAAGTAGAGTCTACAGCAACATATAATTGATTTTGAGAAGCTACTTTTCACCACTGATTGTTTCCCACAATTCAAGGCAGTTTTTTCCACACATGGGTCCGTTTGCCCAGTTCTGGAGCCACAGAAACAATCATTTTTTGTGCCCTACATAATATCAAAAAGGATATATATTCATAGATGCCAATATTTAATAAAGACATCGGAATAAAATTTAGCAATTCTTAATAACTCATGGTCTCTGTTCATGTAAAATGTGATAACAAATCAAGACACATTCATTTTAAATATAGCAGCAACGTAAAAAATGAGCTAAGATACAGTTAGAGAGAGAGAGAGAATGTGGAAAAAAGGAAAATTGTATGTTAGGCTGTAGTTACCACAGGGTTACACTGACAATAATTTAGGCTCACAATTCCATTTAATTCACTGCACTCATACCACTTAAACCAAACTGAAGAGCATTCTTATGAATTCTTATTATCTTTCAGATTTAATGGAAAACGTTTGCTAACGACTGATCTGAGGCAAGATCAGTGGAGAGCTCAAACTGAAGGGAAATCAGACAGAAGATCAGCACTGCATTGATAGCAATGTATGAGCAATGCATTTTTGGATGCGATCAGCACTCAATGTATTTTATTAGAGCAACATTTTGATTTCATAGAGATGTTTACCAAGCTTCTAACACCTAGTATGCCCCATTAACAAAGGAGTATTGGTGCACAATCAATAATAAGCCCCTAACTGATGTGACCAACGAGCTCCATTGCTGTAAAATGTAAATAAAGGCCATCTGCTCCGATATGTAAACAGAAAACCGACTCCTCCTATCCGGGCGCCCCTCACGTCTGGACCCGCCCCCTTTACGAGCACTCTCTGCTCCTATTAGTCAACACAGAAAGCCCTGCCCACTTAACCGCTGGTTTCTCACCTCCTACTGGTTGTCGGACCGCCCACCCAGAGCGAGAACAAAACAATCGGCATCCCACATACAGTGCAACTTAAACAAGAGGACACGAGCCAGATTTGATATTAAAGCCCTTTGTCACCGGCGCGGACACCACCGAGGGAGAAATGGTTTCTCCGGTAACAGTAGTGAGTATCTGCTTCAAACCAGCATTGGTATTTTTTTCCCACACTAAACAGGAGCGGTAGCGAGTTTAGCTAAATGATAACACCACTTGACTAAGCCAATTCTTAATGTTTCTATCAATAATGTATGTTCATTATCGACTGCCTCGAGTTGCTAGCTAACTCACGGTTTTATCTGCGTTATTATTCATAGCATGTCATACTTTGTATTCGAAGGCCAGCGCATAGGAGAGAATTAGCAGTAAATAAGGATGTAACGTTGTGTTCGCTAAATTGAAAATGTTCAGCCAGGTGCCCATGGACACCCAGGTTTTAGGCTAGTCAGCGACTTAATGCCTCGTTATTCACTATGTGGCTTTGAATGTGTGAAGCAGGAACTTTTGTTCAGCGTAGCCGTTTCCTTGACACGTTTAGGCAGCGAGAGTTCACGCTGTTTCCGTGTCACGATATTACCCAAGCAGGAAAGACAGACGTTTCCACAAATTTTCCAAAAATAGCCCCTGACAAAAACGAAAACCTGTCATGTGACGACCTTTTTTGTCTTTTTTCCCCCCCTCTTTCCATATCCTCCGGGAGCGCATGCGCCGAGCAGTGATCTGCTTTGGCTACTTTTCCTCTCATCTCCTTTACTGTAGATATGCATGTAGCCTACATATACTCTATTGTTTTTCATATCCCTTTGCTACACAGGCAGGACATTTGCCATTTTGACGAAAAAGTGACCTACTTCCATAATTTAACGGGCCCTAGCATCCTATTACTTTGACAGAGCAGCTATGAAATTTTACCCCACTTGCAGGGGCCAACTTGGCCTGTAGTAAACCCGACATGTAGCCTGTGTGAGTGCAGTGAGAGGAGTGTGTGTGGAGGAATGCTAGCCATGCAAACTGGTTGCCTTAGTGATGATGATGATGATGATGCTGTGCAGGTGCTTAACTGTAAACCATAAAGCCTTGACCCCAGTGTTATAGTGCAAGGGAGTCATGCAGGGTCAAAACACTGTTGAAAGGTGTATAGCAGGACACACCAATGACATTGACTTTTTGATCATCGAGAAATGACCATTGCAAGCTAAAGCCAATTAACCACCATCCTTTTGCTTTTAAATTGGCCTTAGTACATCTACCTTAACATCAGCCATATTTAGGCGTTTTTATTTCTGATTTTAAAACTAGGTTTTTATGAAGACTGCCACGCTCCATGACATCTGGTGAACAGAGTTTTGGTGGAGTGCTCTTAAGCGAATTTATCAACTTTTGTCCTTTACAGATTATCTAGAGTCAGCCACGCAGAACAATGACCACAACTAATGGGGACTTTGGACCTGCTAAAGGTCACTTCACTTTGCTTTTTGGCTTTTCTAAATACACATTGTTGAGTTGTGACTATTGTCCCTTGTCCCAAAATGATTTCACTGCACTAAGTATAACTCACTTTAAAAACTGTATATAGTTCAGCAAAAAATGTGATGTTAAAAAATACAACTTGTAGTTTTCTTTTGTGTGGAAGTACACCTGCATGTATTGTGCTGTGCTGTACTGCTCATCAGCAACTGACCTCGAGTTATCCTTGGAGTTAAAGCAGCTGTAACAGGGATCCTTCCCACAGCAGTGTTGTTGTGTAACGCTATATAGAAATAACTTGTCATATGACTCGACTGCCAGCTGTGTCTGACAGGATCATACTTGTGTTACAGTTCCCCTCTGCCAAATTGTGTACACAAGACTTTATATGTTTACGTGTATCACGTTTCTGACACTCGGCTAGTGAATGACCCAGAAAAATTGAATAGAAGTTCACCCTGGCGGGATGGTATTCAACTCTTCAAAGCAGGGCTTTTTTTGCTTTATGGTTGGTTGGTGAAGAAGTATTAGTGCTGCTCGTCCCCCCCCCCCCCCGTACTGCAGTTACAAGACGAGTTTGGGCTCAAGTGGCTGATGGTCGGGTACAAAAGCGTGTACGTTTGTAAACATGTAAGGATATTCATTGCAATTTTATTTTTTTTGCATCCAATTTTTTTAATTTAAACAAATAAGTGCAAAACATTGGTCTAGATGACCATATACGGAGAACTACATATACCAAATAAGGCAAATTGATGTGTATTTTAACACAGAGAAACATTGCGTCTCTGTAATTCAAAAAAATTTGTAGAAGATTGTTTGTTTGGTACCTTGGCCAAGGCAGCCATTCCAGCAACAAAAGAAACTACTGCTTGTTAGTAGGGTTGGGTAACCGGTAGGATTCAGACCGCATTAGAACGCACATTTTGGTTCCTCATTTTGGTTCCACATGTATCGACTGAAACATTTTCCCTCTTTCGCTCCAAAACAGACTTCACAATATCACACTTTCTCTGTAGTCAACCCTAAGCTAGCTAAAATGTAAACTTTAAAAATACCGTATTTTCCGTTTGGACTCAAAACGGACACAAAAGCCAAGGGGCCCCACTAACACAGAACGTTTAGGGAACGTTAGAGAACGTTAGTTTTTGGTTCTCTAAAGGTTCGTTCGAACCAAACCAAAAGCTAACGTTTAGGGAACGTTCCCTCCTGGTTATAACGTTCTCTAAACGTTAAGAGAACCAACCAACGGTAACGTTCCCCTGCGGTTGCGCCGTACCTTTACACAACGTTCCCGTTTGGTTGTTTTTGGTTGTTCTGAGTTAGAAGTAGCATGGTTTGCTGTCACTTGATTTATTCACTCAAAAATGATTCGACTTATAAAATTTAAGAAAGATAAACAGCATAGCATTTATTTTAAGGCTGATATCAATTTAGCTTAAAACAGTACTTTTGCTGAGCTATGCTTTGTGGACGCCCGCTTACCCGGGTAAGCGGGCGTCCACAAAGCATAGCTCCTATGGCGTCATTTTAATGCAAAGCACTCACCCGCCGTTAGCATCCCATTGACTGCCATTCATTTTGGCGCCACTTTGAAAGCAAATAACTTTATATCTGAAGTCTTTAAATACTCTATTTGTCCGAACCACGACAATCTATAGGCGCCATTACCTTGTAGCTCACGTTATGGCTCCGTAGAAGACGTTTTTGTAAAAATAGGCTAAAAATTGTGTGCGGTGACATATTTATTATATATTTAAGTACTTTAAAACATTACTATATTGTTACATTAAAACAATTTTCAATGAAAAAAACACTGTAGAAAACAGCCTTTCTTTGATGTCATTTTCTTTTGTTTTTCAAGAATCGGTTTAGGAATGGGAATCGTTTTAAAAGTACCGGTTCGGCATCAGAAATTGTAAACATCCAAACAATAGCCAGCCCTACTTGTTAGTGACAATGCAAATGCAGCCATTCATTTACCATATTCTTTACAGAGGACCGGGGCAGGTGTTAGCAGCCAGTCACTATGTGCTACAGCTCTTCTGCAAACAGCCTTTATTTATCTATTCTGTAGAGACAGTAGATAGACATGAAAGGGAGAGAGAGATGGGGGATGACATGCAGCAAAGGGCAGCAGGTAAGACTCAAACCCAGGCTGCTGCAGGACTCAGCCTACATGGGGCAAACACTCTTACTGGGTTAGCTAATGGCCGCCCCGGTCTGTATCTTTAATGTGATTATTCAGATGGCAAGCTGCAGTGCAGTGATCCATTTCATTTGCCTCCCAAACGAAGCAGTATGTTTTGTTGTTTTATGCTGGCGACAGCTGTCTGTCACACAGGGCTCATGGCCGTCGCTAATGTCCCCTCAGTGTCCCTGCAGGCAAACTGACGCCTGCAGGGACACTGTGAGTGGAGTGAGATACAGCCGAGACGATAACCGCGTCGCAAAACGAGAACTCAACAGAAACCTTTATATCCACTGCTGAGCGGTTTGTGAATTCCACCATGCAGTGGCGCCTTCTGTAAGACAATAACATCAGCTATTACAGCAGTGATGGTAGGTGATTATTTGACAAAAACAGTAATATTCATGTTCACATTCAACTGTTAAACACTGTTGGAGATTTTAGTCCAACTAATGATACAATGAATTAAACATTACTTGCAAGATTTGAAAGAGCAGCTTTTGTATGATTTTAGGGCATCGGTGTGCCCCATGCGCTCAGTGCTGTTTTAATCCTGTCTCTCTCAGACATTTAGTTATTGTGTAGATACAGTAAGTTAAAATGAACATGGTAAAAAAAAATTTAAAAAGTTAAAATGAACAACAGTGAAAAAGGGAAACGGCAAAGTATGGCTCAAACGCAGCATGAATAGGACCAAAGGTTATGGGAATCTTTCTCCCAATTTCCTCTCTGAAATCCCCCCCCCCCACACACACACACACACACACACACACACACAATAATAATGTTTGTGATCAGGGATCATTCGGCCTAACTATCATTGTGCCTTGGCCTGCCACTCTCAGGCAAAGTAACCTATTCTTTCTCTGTACACTGTTAAATAATACAAAAGCATCTCTCTGTGTAATGATGATGCTGACAGTACAGCAGCGATATGTCGTGTCTTTTGGTCTCCTGTGCTACACGGAGTTATAATATTGGCTAGTCTCCTCTGCTTGGCACCCATTTGACCATAATGGGATAGACAGACACACACACATTTTTGTAATAAGACTAGCTTTAATCCTTATTTGTGTATCTATTTGTTTTATGAAGGCCATTGACAGTAAATAATGGAGAGAGGAGGAATGCAATAGTTCACACTATACACCTAGCTTTAGTTTTGCCTTAGTGGGGAGATTCATTTGGACGAGACATGATAATGTCTCAATTTTAATGTATATGTAAGCAAAAAGCAAAGTCTAATTTATTTGTAAAAAAGAAAGTAGTAAAAACTACAACTAAAGCCGCTATAGCAGCTTACTTTGATACTCATCTCAGCCTTGTTGTAAAAAAAACTATACAGTTAATAAGTTAGATTGAAGTTGGCTAAAAAGACATAGACACATTTTGTACTAAATTATTAATTTATGCTTTCTGAACAGGCAAGACAGACGGAGAATAACAAGTGCGTGGCCGACAGGAAGACGACACAAGGGTTAACTTGGCAATATTTCACAGATGACGTACGGGTAATGCTGTTTTGGTCCCTCTGTGATGCGTGACATGAAGCTTAAAACACATTAGATAACAACCAAGATTGTGTTTTTTGTCTCAACACGCTTGTGACCATGTGTGAACTCGTTTGTCAAATCCCTGTTGTTTTCCAGCGGTGGTGATCAAATCCACTACACCAGGGCAGGCTTGAGGTCAAACATTTTGACTGAATTCTGTATGGTTATTTGGCCCGCTATTTTATGGAGCAATTGTATAATCAGGCCCTCCCCCTTCCACCCCTCCTCCAGGTTGCATGAACCATATGAACTAGAGTAACCCCTCGTTTTCTCTCACCTCCTCTCCTTCTCTCCTCTCCCCCCAACTCACTTGTCCAATCCCAAATCCAACTGTCATCTGAATGCCTGATAACCATGTGTCCTCCTGCTTCTTTGTGTCTGCCCAACTTACTTATTCTTTTGTGAATATTGCAATTGGAGCATCGTTTATTTGAATTATTTCACTTTACCACAGAATGTCTGTGGAGAGGGTAGCAAAAGGGCCACTGGAAAATAGTCACTCGAGACATCAAATAGCAGCCTGTGTCTTTTCAACCCTTTCCCTGTTGCACTATGACCCCCGTCTTCGTCGTCCTTTCTCTGTCTTTACTCGTATCCTCCCAGCTCAGCTCTACTGAGTATGCATTCTTTCACACAGCCGTTACATGGTGGGGCAAAAAACGCTGGTCTGTCCATTCAATTCAATGGGGGCAGTGGGTTTAGTGAGAGCAATTCTCAGAACCATAGGTGGGTGGTCATTCTGGAAGTGTTGTGAAACCTCTTTCTAGCTCTGATTTTGTATTTCTGTGACCCTGCTAGGCCTCATGTGTTTGGACAGAAAGAAATAGGACTGGTAACACAGCTTGAAAGACGCAATTGAGACTTGAATGTGCTGCACAGTTCTCAAGAACATGAGATACGAAGAAGAAGGTGAAGCAGAGGAGGAGAGGAGATACAAAAACAAGATGGGGAGAGAGTCAAAAAAAAGGGAAGAAAAGGTTACAGGGAGTCAAAGGAGCAGCGTGGAGCCTTTTGCATTTCCCCTTCTACTTGCTGTTTCACTTCAGCCACAAAACACGTGCATGTCTGACACAGTGATGTAAACTAGTGACCACACAAATCAAGCCTGAAGACAAAAAAGAAGAAGCACTTTGTGCTGACTGTTTTGAGGTTTTTGATCCTGTGATATATCTCAATGCCCAGAGATAAAAGCCTCTTTAATAAATATAGTTTAAGGCAGAGTGACAGCAGTGTCACATTGCCCATTGAATGGAATCACCTCATGTAAGTGTAACCAGTTATGACTAAATTAATAATGGAACTATTTAATCTGCTTTCAGGTCAAGAGTGAAGGCCCCAAGCTGGTGCCGTTCTTTAAGGCAACCTGTGTCTACTTTGTGCTGTGGCTGCCCACCTCAAGCCCGTCCTGGTTCAGCGCACTTATCAAATGTCTACCCATCTTCTGCCTCTGGGTGTTTTTACTGGCACATGGGTTCAGCTTCCTCGGCGCTCACTCCAATGCCCGCAAGATCTTGGCCGGCCTCATCTTTTCTGCTCTGGGAGATGCCTTTCTCATCTGGCAGGAGCAGGGCTACTTCGTCCACGGTAAAGGGAAAGCCTCCGACACCGAGTCGCTTTGTTACAATTGTCTCATTGTTTTTTTTCTCTTCAATTCCAGCCTCACTTTTGTAGTTTTGACCATCGTTGCTTTTGGTAATAGCATCATTGCAGCTGGAAAAGACATTGCTAAAAAAAAGGGTCAAACACAAAAATATGGAAAAATAAAAAAAATACATAAAAATAAGCGGACATAGAGGTTTTGAACAAACAGATTATAAAAATAACTAAATGTGTTTTTTTTTAATCATCAAATAAAATCAATTACAAAGAGACCATAACCAATATAAACACAGGCCAAACCAAGTTTTTTTTTTATCTGGTGTTATGCTTCAAGCCTTATTTTACGGGATGCTACTCTGTAGGATTGTATTTATATTTAAATAATACATACATATTATATTATATCCTGCAGGCCTTCTGATGTTTGCCATCACCCACATCCTCTACTCATCTGCCTTCGGGATGAAGCCTGTTAACGTGTCTGCTGGCCTGGTGATCACTGCGGTGTCGTCTGTGAGCTACATGCTGCTATACCCCTACCTGTCTGGCCCCTTCACCTACCTGGTGGCCGTCTACATCGCTCTGATCGGCTTCATGGGCTGGAGGGCCATCGCGGGCCTGCAGCTGACCAACGACCTGTGGACCTGGACCAAACTGTGCTCCTGCCTGGGTGCCGTGCTCTTTATGGTCTCCGACCTGACCATCGCCGTCAACAAGTTCTGCTTCCCCGTGCCCCATTCGCGTGCCATCATCATGGCCACCTACTATGCCGCCCAGATGCTGATAGCGCTGTCGGCCGTTGAGTGCCAGGACGCGGAGGTGGCCAGGAAGAGAACATGAGGTGCCGCAATGTCCGCAGTGAACGGCCGCGAGGGTGGGAAGGTTGCAGAGACCTTACCCCCCCTTCCGGCCCTGAGTGATCATGGACACATCTCACTGCCATATCCCCAGCCCTCAATCCTCATCTCAGTGTGACGCTAACACACCGTTGTTAGCATGACAACTGGTTCACGACAGTCTTCAAATGGCTATCACCCTACTACCCCACTAGTAAGGTAGTCTCACACTCGTCTTCTTACCACGAAGATATGGCAGTATTATCTTCAGCCTCTCTTACAACAGTTACCTGCCTCCTCCGATCCTAGAATGGCTGTCTCTCAACCTAGTTACCATGGAGACAAGCATAGTAATTTTAACCTGCTATATATAGAGAGTATTACTTTACGTTTAACTGTTATGTTTTAATTTAAAGGGGAGCATGTCACTGGGGACCTTCGAGGAGTGTGTGGGAGAGCAATTGTGTGTGTGTGTGTGTGCGCGCGCGCGCATTTATGGGCATGATTAACAATCTTACCTTGCATTCCACGCAGACCCATCACACACAGTCCCCACACTGACTCCCACCCCACATCTATGTTATGTGGTCCAATAACACAATTTTCACATCTTATTTTTGTAATTTTTTGTTGTTGCCCGAGACCTTGTTAAAAAGGGATTTGTCTTTCCCATTAGCTTTTTACTCTCTTTTTCTCTGTGTTTTCCTGAGTTAACGCTGTGGTAGGCAGTATAACTACGCTAGCTCTCTGCATCGTTAAGATCTGATTGAAGAGCATGTTAAGCTCCAAAATGACTCAGGACTGGTAATTTTTTTTTATATACGTAATAACCTTTTGGCATAATGTAATTCAAGTGGTCTGAGAGAAAACAAGACTTCTGTGCCTCCGCTTGGCTCTGTATTTAAGCTTGAGAAAACCATAAGTCACACACACAGAGAGAGAGAGAGAGAGAGAGACTTCCTATTGGCTGTTCTACACATGCAGACAGAGAGGGAAGAGATGCACAAAGAGGTTTCACCCTACGTTAAATGCTGGCGTTTTTTTTTTTTTTTTTTGCTTACTGCCTACTGCAGCTTAAAGGGTGCTATTGTTAAAGGAAAACACCACCTAAATTAACAACTCCAATATGTTATCTCCCAACCTAAACCAGAGAAGTAAGCCTCAAATGTCATTAAGTATAAATCTGGAGCTGCTCCATAGACAATGAATGGGGAACTGAGAGAATGGTTGATTTTGTGGACCCACAGAAGTTTTTCTTTTTTATACCCAAATTAACTTCATTCTATTGTACTGTTCTCAGAATATTCCCCTGGGTGCTCTCAGTGTCATCTACTGAATACCATCTTCATTGTATTTGCAGCAGTTCCACACTTTATACTTGATGACATCACTCATTGTAGTTTTAGCACTTGAGTTTTTGAATTTGGTTCATATGTTATATATTATTTTTGGACTGTCGTAGACCATGGGAAAGTTCCGCTTTAAAGTCAGGGCATATCCAAACCTACTCTATTATTTGTAGTCCCTTACATGTAATTTATAACAACCACACTGCCTTTGTGTACTGCACTAACATCCTCAACAAGTCCACACCCAGTCGCTTCGGTGAATGAGTTAGGATGTAATTACATAACCAGATGTACAGAGTAAGAATGACGGAGGCCGAGACAAAAAGATGGAAAGGCAAGCAGGGGTTAAGTTGCGTGACTGCCACAACCACCGTGTATTGTAGCTATAGTAACTGAGAGGTGGAGGTTGTTTGTGGAAGCTCGGTTCTTCCTGCTAAAATGTTATTGACGCTGTCCTGCTGTCACAAAGAGAACACAGTAAACAGTCCCAGCAGACCACCGTACACATTCTAACACGCTGTACATCCAACCTGCTGTTTTACAGTGATTTTGCCTGCCCTTTTTTTCAGAAAACGTTGACGCGCGCACAGACACACTCGACACCTACGACCCCTGCCGATTTAGTTATTAGGAAAAGGCCACGGGGGTCTTATTGCTGGACTAGAACAGCCGACCCCATGCTGTCACTGGCCTGAAACCATGTGACTGGCTGGACTCTTTTTTGTGTGTGTGTGTGTGTGTTTGTGTCTGTGTGTGTGTCTGTGTGTCGTTATTGTTATCAGGCATTCACTCCATCACAGCGACACATGCAAGCATAAAACACGCACATAAGCATACACAATATCCTGGGATAGCCTGACTGAAAAAAAGGGAGATGAGAGAACTGACTTGTCATGTGAGGGAACAGTTTCCCCATTATTCCTAATAATTCTTTGTCACAGGACATTTATCAGGGTTAAGCCCACAAAATCCACCAGGGCAAAATCCCAGACAGGTCAGCTGATATTATCACATATTTCCCCCTTTTACCTTTCATTTGTTTCACCCAACGGTTTATGCTAGGATGAAGTGTTTCACTGAATATGAGGGAGTGTACTCTAACACTTTTCCTTGTCTGCATAAATGCATGTTTTCAGTGTGTGCACATGTGTGAGATGTGTGTGTGTGTGTGTGTGTGTGTTGTCCTTGACTTGGCTGTTGAGTAACGAGTGTGTACCTGTGACAAGTCAGAACCAACTCAACCTCTGTATGTTTTATAGCAATTTTAGCAATTTACCCTGCAGAGATCTGAGGAGCAGTCAACAGTAGTCCTCATTAATTCGCCGGATTAAAAACGCCAACACTAAAAGACAGAGTAAAGAAACAGAAAATGCGTGCATCCGGCGGAGTTTTCTGCGGCACAAGTGCAATCCCGGAAGTAGAAAGCAAAGGATATAGACTAATTTTAGCATAATAGTAAGTCCGCTAGTGGACAAGCCTCCTCTTGACTATACCCCACTGGCATCATGATTAATACCCCTAGCAGCTTGTATCCTGGAAACAAACAGCAAAGGGACAGCTCCACATTCTCCTTAATATGATTATAATGTGCTGTATATCAAACAAACGGGCATAGGGAAAGAAAACAGACTTATGGAGCTTATTGGGAACACACCCACATACACACAAGAAAACATACGCATATCAAAACTTGTTTATGCATCACATCAGCCATCATGACAGATCTGAACGCAGACCATAGTGTTGACACAGGTTTCTTAAACAGCAACAGTAGCACACAGTCCCAGTTTGACCAGGAATGAAAGTCAGCACAAGCGTCTGTTCCTGACGCCGGTTTGCCGGTTGGTTCCTCTCTCCCATTTTGCCCCGTCAGCACCATATATCTGCTTTGTCAGTCAGAAGTGTTTCAGTCTGTCCGTGTGTTAACTTGCCTTCCATTTCGTGTTTTAATTACTCCTCCCAGTATTGCTGCAACGTCCTACTCGGCAGCCCTCTTCTCATTCAACTCAGCAGCAGAACTTGTCCTGTCAACAAGCCTTTGTGCGGAAAGACATCCGGAGAGGCCAGAGAGACATGCATGTGTCTACGTTATGCTGTCTTTAATCAGGGTTTAGTGGAGTAGAGATGCTGGTTAGCATGATTGACTATCTAGTGTGCAGTGTGAAGTAAGACCACCAGGGATTGAGGAAATTGATTCAAGCTGTCTTACTCATCCTTACTATGTGGGCAATTCATGTAAACACTGCTTTCTTTCTTTGTATACCACATTGTGTTCCTACTGGCAACATGCCAGAAGAGGTACTTTGAAGTATTTGTTAGATTAATCCACACTTTGGATAACCTCCGTGACTTTGGAAAGTGAAGTTGCTTTTCTGAGAGTGATAAATGAGTGGCAGCCTGTTAAGCTAGAACTCAACTACCACCACTATTGTGTGAGTAAGTTGCCAGTTATTATGCCTATCTGGATGATTTAGTTTGAAATACTCACTCTGTATCTCCTCCATTGTTTCTATTTTTACTTGCCTTGAGTGCAGATAACCAAAGCTGAAAGAATAATAGAGTAGTTTAATTGAGTGGAACTGTCTCTCATGTAACAACCAACCTTTTGTTTTGCAGTAGGCAGAGGTTACATTGGTGCAGGAGAGCATGTGGCTCTCCACCTAGGAATACTGTAGCTGTGAGGCGAGGAGGTGAAATATGACACACAGGAGAAGACTCCTTTTCCATCCGGTGCATTAGCTAGCTGCCATCCTGTCTCCACAGATGGCAGGCCAGCAGGCGCATCGCTTCACCTCAGCCTGTCAACAGCCCTGTTGTTCTGGGCTTTGTGCGTGCAGACAAAAGGGACCTGAGAGAGCTGTGGGGGGCCAGTATGGTTAGGCGTGCGCTGTGAGTAATCACCCAGAACCAGTAGCTATTGTAGTAGTAGAGAGGGCCCGCACTTTCATTTGGTCATCTGACTAAGCACTTTTCCTTGATTGAAAGTTTTCTCTCTCTTTGTTTTTGCTGATGATCTTGTGATATTTGATATGAAACCTGTTGCTGTTATCGTGCCGTGCCCATTGTCAATAGCAAGGTTACATTCAAAACATAGCTGTAAGGTTTGTGTATCTTTCCTCACACATGACAAGCAGGTGGAGATGAATCCTCCATGTCAACGCACAGTTTTTGAACTACGACTGACTGTCCCCCAACATCAGTAGCTACAGTGTAAAAAAAACCCCAAAAAGGATTGTTGTGTACTGTATCCTTTATAGTATATGCTCCTATATGTATATGCTTTCCTTCAACTCTTTGCATTGCTATTTTTATTGATACAACAGAAGCTACTGTTTTGATGTTGACGCACAAGAAAGAGAGAAGAGAGAAAATCAGCATTTTTCTTTAAAAGGCATTATTTGCTCTCGAAGTGTTACAAACTTTTTTATGTATACATCTTTAAAGTGTTATCTGTTTTATTTGCAGAAAAGCAGCCCCCAAATGTTGTGTTTGCCTGTCACTGTGGAAAGAGCTGGATTTGTTTTCCACAAGTAACGGTAGATTTTTTTAATTTTATTTTTTGACGGACCATTAGAATGCATTTGACTTAATTTAATGTACACATTTTTTCTCTTTTTTTTATTATTGTATGATATACTTTACCTTGTCGTCCTTGATTTTCACTTTGCGATTTCTTTCTTTTATGACGGTAGAGATGAAATAGTTTCTTTGCTGTAGTGAAACTGCTATGAATGTGAATATCTATTGGAAAAATAAATGCAAATGCAATGCAACTTCGATATTTCGACCTTTGATCTTTTTGTTTGTTGCCTAGAATACTAGGTACCACATTCAAAATGTCAGCTGATATGTACAACTGCCAAGTGTTTTGTGTTTCTACAGAAGCTGTAGTGCCATTAAGGCAGATTCAGAAAGGACTGGAGGACAACAGAGAGCTCTGTTCTAGTAACGGCTGCACTCTTTTGTCTGGCCGAGGTGGAAAATGGGCTTTCAACAGGCTCTAACTTTGTGGAAACTCATTCAGATTGTTACCAATACTTTCTCTAGCCTTCTCTCCTTCTGTCTGCTTTTGCATGCATGCACGCACACCATCAAAGAACTCCAGTCTTCTATGTTCTATGTAAAAAACTACAGTTATTTTACAATATTGCCTCATTCAAGTTATGTATTGGAAAACCCTATTAGCATATCATCATCATGTACCTATGAGTCATGTAAATGCAACATGAAAAAAACGTCAGGGAAAGTGATCTGAAATGCATTTAGTTCCTTTTGTGTGCAGCAGCTTTTAGTGTCTGTCAAATACCTCGATTGACTATTCAGGCTTTTCACCTAAACCACTTCCACCTTATTGTGTTGCAGCTCAGCAGTGGGGGGGGCGGAAGGTACCAGTGACGTCGGTCTAGTGCCGCTTGGTGCTTAATTGATTTGAACCAGGCAACCTTACATTGGCAGTACCCTGGTGGCTGTATAGAAGAGGAGTTTGTGTGAGCCGGAACAGTGACGTCAGGGTGGAGAGGGGTCTTTACTTCTCCCTGTCTATTTACTGGACCATACTCACTGTCCCAGAAACAGCAGACCACTCAGAGGCAATGGCAGGCCTCTTCAACCTGAAGGAAGTCAAAACACTGCAGTGGGAAAGTATAAAGACACTTTTTGTTTCTACACAATGAATTTGAAATTAACCATTACATCGAACTGGGCTATCAGCTTCAAAGGCTCGTATAAAATCTCTATTTCAACCAAATTGGACGAACAGTGCCCAAGTTGTAGGACGATGCAGCAGGACATTGTGCCTAAACATATAGACAAGGCAATCCAATAGAACACATTAAGAGATTAAGACAAACCAAGAATCCATGCTCATCAGGCAGTTGTTTAAATCCCAATCTTCTTCCACTGTGTTCTCCTCGATAGAATCCAAGGCATCGTCTGTCTCTGCGGCAACAAGAAGACGGGGCACAGCCCGCCTCATGCAATCTTCAGCTTCCTTAGCGGAGGTGAAAGCTCTGTACTGGGTGCCTTCTTTGATCTTCAGTGTTGCGGGGTAGAGCAGGAGAAAATCTGGACCCTTGACTCGTGCTGAATCCATGGTTTGTTTGAACGCTTTGCGCCACTTAACTGGGAAGTTGCTGTAGTCTGGGGAAAAGCAAACTACAGTAACTTCCCCAAACTACAAGAACTTCCCCAAACCACAGCAACTCCCCCAAACCTGCTTTCTCTTCTTTAGATTGTCCACATCAGATCTGATAGAGCGAAGGCTTGCAGTTAGCAATACTAGCTGGGCATAGATAGCAGTTAGCTTCTTGTCGTTGTCAATCCCCATCTGTTGAATCTGAGACTGAATCTAAGAAAAACGTGGTTCAAGGGAGCTTTTCTGTTTCTCCAATAATGCCTCTGCAATGGCATTGTTTGCTATTCTGCTTTATAGGACTCAATTGAGCACAAAGTGATTCAATATTGGAGTTGGAACAAGGTGACCAGATTTCTCAGACAAAATCAGAAGCGTATATACCTCCAAAACATGTCATGTTTTTATTTTTGTAAAACTTAAAATGGGGACACTAGACCTAGAGCTGTTCTCATTAGGGGCTGAGCCCCCCTGAAGGTCTGATCCTAAGGAGGTCGACCTTTCTGTTAAAGATTAAGATCCTTTTTTAAAACATAAAACTGCGTTTGCTAAACCCACCAGACTCCATGTAAATAATCTGTAATTTTAAAATACGGCTTTCTAAAACATCTCTGAGCTCTGAGCTGGTCTGGAGCGACCATCGGCTACATTTGGTCAATGTTTTCTTTCATTCATTCCAATTTTGGGTCTGTCAGTCACAGTGAAAACCGGGGACATTTCCGAGGACAGATCCACCTGGGGAATGGTCACCAAAACCGGGGGACGTCTGGTCGCCCTAAGTTAGAACCATATAACAAAATTGTCAAAAGTGGGCCAGGAGCCATACCTTAAGCCCCCAATCCCGTGACTCACTACGCACTATAGCTTTAATGACCAACGCTTCAAATGCCAAGTTGATCATAATCAAATTAAGTATGTGTTTCACTTGCTGAGGATCAGAGTGAATGCAAAAAGCCCCAAAACAAGCTAGAAGTGTAAATGGCTGCAGGTCATGTCTCCTGTCACAGACTTCAATATCCAATATGATATAGCTTATGTTATCTTCTCCAGTTACTTTCTGTAACATGAAATTGAGAAACCTGCTGGTATTTATAAAGAAGGGCTACAGCTGTCACACAGTCCATCTAATGTGGATGTGGAAACAGGTGTAAAGCTCACCCTCATTGTTTCATTTCAAATCCAATAATATGCTAGACAGAGACAGAGACAATACAAATTAATGAGACACTGTCCTAATACGGACAATTCTGGCAATTTAGTTATGGGGGGTATAACATTTGTGTGTTTGTATTTCAGTCATCAATAGGGGAATTTTTGACTGGATTTCAACCCAGGGCTCTGCATCATAAGTAGATTGACATTTCAATAAGCTACCAGGACACCTCAAAGGGAAGTATTGGCTAGTGTGTAATTGACAGTGTGAACTCTGGTTCCAAAATGGCTGTGTGGATATGATGCACTGAAATTATGTTATATTACATTCTTTTCATGCACAGACACACATTCCATCCATTCCACTTGGTTGACATGGCGTGTATCCTGTTACTGCAGGCCGTGTGAAACAAGAGTATTTGGGCAAGAACTGGAAACCCTGGAGAAGGATAAAAGTAAAAATAATTTTATAGGGAGAAAAGCATTTGTGAGAAGGGACAATCTCTCTGGCTGAGCGAGATGACTAATGAGTAAGAATGCCTCCAACACTCAGCTCTTGGAGGATAACACCCACACTAAGAAGGGAGCAAGCCTGACATCTAGTGGCCATGTGTTGCATTCCTAGAGCCTGGGAAATTGAGTAAGATGGGGCCAAAACAAGTAGATAAAAGTCAGAAAATTCAAGTCAATCCAAAATCTGCTTTATAGATCTCCAATTTCCTAAATCTCTAACCACTACTAAAAGCATTTTTAAGTGGTGGCAATACATGCAGCGTAATCAAAGTGCATCTGTCATGGCGACGGTTGAAGCAGACTTCTTATAAAATGAGCTTCTCTTTGTGGGCCTGCTTGGTCAGGCTCTCCAGCAGACTCTTGTCATCCTTATCTGCAAGAACACACATACAGAGATATACATAATTCATCAGGCAAAGCAGCTAAAAACATGTTTAGTTATTAAACCATCCTCCCGCTCCTCTCACTCGGGTTCTGCGAACCTACCAAATATCACCAAGTTGCAGGAGCACTTGGCCGTCCCCAGGGGGTTCTCCAGCACCAGGGTGTATTCTCCGCTGTTTTCAGCTCCACAGGTGGGGATGACCAGTGTGCACACTCCGTTGGCTGTGCTGTGCCAAAACCGAGGGGAGTCAGAGATCTTTGATTCCCCCTTATACCAGCAGGCCTATTCAGGTGGAATTGCCAATATTATTATTATTTTAGGGGGTTCTGGGAATGATATCAACAACAAAGAAGGTACACACAATTCACAATATTCCAATTATGAATGCACTGGGGTGGTTTTTTTGTTTTTTGCTTTGGATTCTTTTTCCTCTTTTGGTACCGTCTTGTGTTTGTATCTTTTCTCCCCGGTCTTGTGTTGTTGGTCCTGTCCTGTGTCCCCTCTGAGTGTCTGCATGTTCTGTTTCCGGTTTTATTTTGAAGTACGGTTTTTGTCTCGCCTTGCCTTTAGTTTGACTTCCTGTGTCTTCCCGCTCTTGTGATTACCTGATGTTTTCTACCTGCTTCCCTGCCCTCTTGTCACCTGCCTCTCATTATCTCATTACCTTGTGTATTTAATGTCTGCGCTTCCCTCTTCCCTTGTCATATCCTTTTGTCCAGTCTGCGTGTTCTAGTCCATGTTCCTGAGCGTCCCCGTGAGTGTCTTTGTGTAGTTTTCCCTCTCGCTGTTTTTGCCCTTCCTTTTTTCCCCTGGGCCTTTGCCCGATTTTTGGAATTTTGCTTGGATTTTGCCTTTTTGCTCCCTGTGTTTGTTGACGCTACCTGCTACTGCTCTTCTTTGGGCTCCTCCTTCCTTCCACGTAACATGCATAAATCTTCCAGGTAGATCCCCCACACTGATATCAGTAGCCGTGTACTTCATACCTGGGGTGTTGGCATGCCCTGATAGGCACAGCTCATGGTGCAGTCGTGGCCTCTGCGAACAGCGTGGTCCTTCAGCGGCAGCAGGAACGTCGGTTTCACCTGACGTGGCTTTGAGACATATTCCTTCAAACGAAGGCTTCTGATGCACTCTAAGACAGATGCACAAATATGCACATACAGAAAAAAGCACAAATATTGTATTGTAATAACATAATACTATTTTATTCCAGCATTCTTTGCGCTATACTCCACAATTAAAATAATAAGTTACTCTTCATTGCACTATTGCCTCAATCTGTCTGTATTGTTTCTGAAAAAAGATATTTAGAGTGTGTATATATTAGTGTGTGTGTATATTGTTTGCTTTGTATGTCTTAGCACATTGTGAGCAATGATGATCCAAAGCCAAATTCTGCAGATAAGTCTTCATTCCTGGTAAATAAAGCTGATTCAAATTAGCATTAATTCAACATGCTGATTGTATTTGTATAACATAAACAGTATATTGCTGCAATCAAATGGTTTCCCTTCTCACCTTTCTCCTTGGCCATGATGACAGGTTCTTTGGAGTCCAAAGGCTCACTGTCTCCGATAGAGTTGTGTGCAATGACTCGGAAGTAGTACTTTCTCCCCGGAAGCAGTCCCGTCACGGTGTACTTGTTGCTGAAGACCCGCTCGGCCACGGTGAACCAGGAGGCAGTGCTGGTGTCCCGTTTGAGGATGATGTAATGTGCTCCCTCGTCGTCGTCAGCCAGGTCTGGGGTGTGATCCCACTGCAGGGTCACCGTGCTCGGAACCTCCTCTACCAAGCCGAGGTTCTTCGGGGGCCGAGGAAAGTCTGAGGGATGGTGGTAAGTACAGATGGAGGTTGATGAGGAGGAGAAATATAATACCTTAAGATCTGAAATATCACTCTGGGAGTTTCCACAACCCCATGTAAGCTGCTTTGGAAATGTAACCCCTGATATACACTTTGAGAGACTACCTTCTGAGACAATTATTGTTGATTAATGTTAAGAAAGACCCTGCAATTGAAGACTAGATGTGTATATATACAGCACAAAAGATCATAGGCTGCCCTCTCCCATCCCTGATGGACATCTACTCCTCCCGCTGCCTCAGCAGGGCGGAAAACGTCAAGGACACAGCACCCCCCTTCCAATCTGTTTGACCTGTTACCCTCAGAAAGGCCCTACAGGTGCATCAGAGCACGTACAAACAGACTCGAGAACAGTTTCTTCCCAAAATCCATAAGCACCCTGAACACACACATGCACCGACTTCACTTCACAGCCCCCCCCACCCCCCCGCACCCGGATTTTCTTCTCCCACTTACTGTGCAATGCCGATATATAATGCCTAAAAGGACACTGGAATTCTGTGCAATTCCATTACAGTGCAATATTTAGTACTTACCATTTAATTCCATTACAATGCAATATTTAATCCTCAATCACTTAATCTCATTACTGTGCAATATTTAATACTCAGGACTCTTGATATACCAAACTGTATTTTTGCACAATGTGTATACAAACCTTTTATCTTTCTTACTATTTTATATATGTACAGTATATACTTGCTCTCAGGACTGTGCACCACGTTTCCCCCCTCTTTTTTTTTTCTGCACTTCTTACGTTTTATATTTTTACATTTTATAGTTTTATATTTTGTGTTGACACTGTAATGGGGTTGCTTCAGGTCCTGCACTCGTGTATAATGATAATAAAGGTTTTTTGTTCTATATAACGGAGGCTTGGTCCCTCACCCGTAACCCTGACAGTGACATCATAGTGAGCCTCTCCATTGTCGTTCTTCAGGTGGACACGGTAGACGCCAGAGTCCGATCGTTGAGAAGTGGGAATCAGGAACTGGGAGTGATTCTGGCTCTTGGTGATGACTTCCCGTCCCGCAGTGATGAGGTCGTCCTTGAACCAGGTTACCACTGGGGTAGGTGAAGCCTGTAAGGGTGAAGAAGGTAAAGATTGAAGAGTAAGAATTCATTTGATAGGACTTATGTGGAACATGCTAGTCCGGTGGCTCAAAGGAACGTTGCTAAATTCTGCAACACTCAATGACACTTTGCAGTTTTTAAAAAGAAATACATACTACAAAAAGATGGCTAGATTTTGATCCCAATAAAATGGGAAAGTACAGTGTTGCAGCAGCAAAATCAGCACAGGATATAAATATAATTTAAATACTAGGATACGATACACATATGTACAATATACATGAAATAATAGGAAAAAAATACGAGAACAAATATTTGAATATACATGATACAAAATGCTGCTTAAATAGTATATGAAATGCACACAATAATCAAACATTAAAAGCAACTCATTAACCCTTGTGTTGTCCTCCCAACGTGACATTTTTTTAGTTTTCACTAACACCAGCTTACTACCACTAGGTTTACACTACTGTTTGGGATTCATGGTAAATAAACCTTGTTTATGTGCAATCATACCTAACATTTGAGTAAAAAAAATAACATTCATCCATCCATCTTCATCCGTTTATCTGGTATCGGGTTGCGGGGGTAGCAGCTCCAGTAGGGGACCCCAAACTTCCCTTTCCCGAGCCACATCCACTTAAAAAATAACAGAAGTTATGAACCATTTTGACTAATAGTTAAGATCAGAGGAGCTTATGTTGAGTGGATGAGTTTAGTATTCAGGATACTGAATTGTATTCATTTCAATTCCCCCCCCAAAATTCAATGAAAGTGAAAATTAAATTTGCAAAGAGCGATGTACGGAATCCATCCTTTTTTGTGTGGTAATTTAAACTAATTTCTGGTGTATAGAGATTTTGAAAAGAGGTCAAATTTGACCCAAGCACAACAAGAGGGTTAAAGGTGAGCTTTGACTTGTGATTTTAACATGGACAGATTGGGGAGTTCCAGGCGGAGTCTTACAGTGAAGCCGAGGTGTAGGCGAAGTGCAGATCCAGCTCGGACCACCACCGGGTTCTTCAGCTTCCCCTGGAGATCAAACCTAGGCGCCACTGCATGGGGGGGAAAAATACAAAACATTAAAAATAAAATAAAAAAAGAGTAAAAAAATAAATAAAAGGTGACTACAAGAGAATGCAGTCAGTGATATTACCAGCAGAGGGTGGGAATCACCAGACACCTCCATAACGATACTTATACCGCGATACGATATTATTGAGATTTTAAACATATTGCAATATTCTGCAATATCTTACAATTTACAACTTTTTTTTCAACTTGTAATTTTTCCCAATTTCAAATGATGTCCCCAAAAGGAAACTTTTTTTTCATCTAAAAAGATACATTTCTTTGTTTGTTCATCTCACTTCAATGTTATTGCCGCAAAATGGGACAAATTGACAAACACATGTATAATAACAGATCCATACTTGGCGCCTGTGTATCGATACAGTATTGCCACTAAAAATATTGCAATACTTTGCTGTGCCGACTTTTCCCCCCCCACCCATAATTACCAGGTGGAGGCATGGCCAGTACACCCTCCAACAGCTCAGTTGGCTCCCCCACACCTCCTTCATTGACAGCCCGGACACGGAAGTGGTACTTCCTCCGCTCCTGAAGTCCTCCGACATTGAAGGTAGTAGCCACGATGGGGATCTTGGTGGCCTTCGCCCACTCTTTAACATCTTCAGGGCGAACCTCTAGGATGTAACCCGAGGGCTCGTCTCCCTGCTCTGGAGGACTCCACCTCAGAGAAATGGAGGAGTTTGTGGAATCGGACACACACAGGTTCCTCACCAGACCAGGAGCTCCTTCAAGAGAACAAAAGGCAGCATTTACAGATGTTAGATAGTCCAGATAATATAGATACAGAAAGGGAAATGAAGGACTCACTTGTTGGGTCTTTGGCCAGGACAGCATTAGAAATGGTGCTGGCACCGCCTGCTCCAGCCCTGTTTACACTGGTGACTCTGAACTCATACTCCACACCATCCACCAGTCCTTCCACCAGGAATTTTGTATCTTCAAAAAACAATATGCAAGTTTAAGACATGATATTCAACCAACAAGAGAGGATGTCAATACTGTCAATAATACAGAAACATGACAACCATACAGGTTTAATGTACAGCAATGACTAGGGGTGGGAATCAGTCGCCTCCCGATACGACATCATCCCGATACTTATGCCACGATATGATATTGCGATTTTAAACATATTGCAATATCCTGCGATATATTGCAATTCATAACCTTTTTTTCCAACTTCTACTTTTTCCCAATTTCAAATGACGTCCCCAAAAGGGAAGTTTGTCAACATCTGTTTTATCTAAAAAGATACATTTCTCTGTTTGTTCATATCATTTCAATTTTATTGCTGGGACAAACTGACCAACACATATATATTAAAAGATCCATACTTGGCATCTGTGTATTGATACAGTATTGCTACTGAAAATATTGTGATACTATGCGGTATTGATTCTTTCCCCCACACCTAGTAAGGACTACTTGATTTGAAATGTGTAAGTAAAAGACAAATCTATTACACCTGGATCTGGCAACGAAACAATACAGCTTGATAGTCTGACCTGTGAGCATTTCCTTGTTGACCTGTAACCACATGTTACTCCCCTTCTTCCTCCTCTCCAGGACGTAGCCCAGAACTGGAGCTCCCCCATCCTGGGCTGGAGGTGTCCAGCTCACTGTCATGGTGTCCTTGGTTATGTTAGACACCTGGGGTTGGGACGCTGTGCCTGGAGGCTCTGGGTAGGACCATTTATACAGGATGATAATAATAATAATAATGTATTCTTTATTAATCCCACAAGGGGAAATTACAATGTTTTCACTCTGTTACTACACACAGGCCTGAACTACACGCACATGCTCAGTACCTATACATGCACTAATGTCTGGAGATATGTCAGAGTGGGGGGGCTGCCCATAGAAAGGCACCCCGAGCAGTTGGGGGTTTGGTGCCTTGCTCAAGAGCACCTTGGCAGTGCCCAGGAGGTGAACTGGCACCTCTCCATCTACCAGCCCACCACCATACTTTGATCTGTGTGGGGACTTGAACCAGCGACCCGCCGGTTCCAACCCAACTCCCCACTGACAGAGCTAATGCCCCCCCCCCCACCGAAGTCATGGTGACACTTCTCTCTAACCTTGATGTTTTGAGAGATGATTTTGGCGATTTGGCATTGATTTATAAAACTAATGCTCACCCACGGGCTGTCCAGCGCGCACCTCCTCGGTCTCGAGAGGGTCGCTCACTCCCTCCGCGTTGACGGCCCTGATGCGATACTGGTACACCTGGCCCTCCTCCACTTTGTCATCGCTGAAGCTGATGGTGCTGCTGTCTACTTCACCAACCCTGGTCCACGACTTCTTACCCGCCGTGCGACGTTCAACCACAAAGCTGGTCACATGCTTGCCCCCATTGTCCCGCGGAGCCTTCCACTTCATTTTGACAATATTTCCTGATAGCTCGAGGAACTCCACTTTCCCTTGTGGAGGTTTGGGATGGTCTGGGAAGGGGGGGGGGGGGGGGAATGTGGCAAAACATGCGTTAAGAATTCCAAATCTGCGTTAAAGCACAACTTTGGTTGCCAAATATGCCACCCACCAATCACGTTGAGGTGCAGGTTGGCAACAGCAGTGCCACAGTCACTCTTCAGACGGAGCATAATGGCCCCACTGTCTTCTCGCACACATCTAGTAAACAGGCAAATGGCGAGGAAGTGTTTGAGAAATGTGTATCTACAGTATGTATATTTTAATTTGTGTGTGACCTTCTGAAAAGAGCTGAGTGGATGGACGCATCCATCTTCTCACCCACCTGCTGAGCACCAGCGAGGTGCCGTCAGCTGTCCTCTCCACCTTGTTCCTCTCATCCTCCGTGACCTCCACGCCGTCTTTGTACCAGGTGATCTTGGGAGGGGGTTTGCCTTTGAAGGGGATCTGAATGGTGGCTGTCTGGCCCGCCTTCACAGTCACAGGTCGGGCCCCCAACAAGTCCAGCACAGAGGAGTCCATTTCTGGTGGGTCTGGGACAAAGGGTTACACTCTAAGAAATAAATCCGCAAAATAACAGAAAAAACTGGCAGCTCATTAACTGTAATTAAAAACCAAAATTGGAGAAAAACTTGCAGCTGAAGTAAAAACTTCAGATATTGTTTCACATTCTCTCAGATAACGCTGCCTCATTTTGTAATTTTGACGCTTCTTTCAATGCTTCTTATTTACTTTTTGGCTCTTTTTGACGCATTTTCAAGCTTTTTCTTCCACTTTTGAAGCTTTTTTTTAGGCTTTTGACGCTCCCTTACCCAGTAACCTACTGGGGAAACGCAGACGGAGCACAGATAAATTACCCATAATGCAATCTGAAATATAAATAAACCCAAAGACAACCGTGAATACCTTTCTATGGACAATTTCTGTTAGAAAACATAGAATTAGATTAGGATGTTATTTTGATGGGAGTTTTTATTTCGATCTTATTCTGGTTTTAATTAGTTTCAATTTGGTAGCATTAAAGGTGCAGTAAGTAATGCTGCCCAAAGACTGTTGATATTTGAACTGCCAAATAAATACAAATAACATCACTAACTAATACCTTTTAACCCTTGCGTTGTCTTCACGTCAATTGTACAACTTATTGTTTTCTGGGTCAAAATTTGAACTTTTTTTCCAACGGTTCGGTCGTCTTTTTCAAAACTAAAAAGGGTTTTTGTCACTTTTTCCCCAATGTTTCCGGCCATTTTTTTTCTGTGCCTTTTAAGTTTTTTTGTGGGCTTTTTCCTCCACGTTTTTGAAGCTTTTGCAGAAAATCTTGTCACTTTTTTCAACGTTCTTTCATAAAAAACTTTTTTCGAATGCTGTAAAATGAAATAAAACATCAACATTTAAAGAAAGTAGTGGGCTGATCATTTACTTTACTTGTGAAGAGCGTTGTCCAGAACAATCCACTTTATTTTTCAGAAAATTTGGTTGAAAGAAACCCTCTTTTTAAAATGGGTCACATTTGACCCAAGAACCAACACAAGGGTTAACGTGAAGGATTTGTACATGTCCGACTTTGGCGACTCCCTGTGGTAGTATAAAAAAAAAAAAAAGACACTGCCTGGATTTAAACAGTTTGTCTCTCAGACATTGGCAGGGAGCTTGTTCCACTGAGTCTCCGTCTCAAATTCAACACACCTGCAATAGTGAGGACAGCCTCGCTCTCAGCCCCCTTGGCTCTGAAGGTGTACTTGCCCTCGTGAGTATCGGTCACACCAGAGAAGATCAGCTTGTGAACGGCTCCCTGTTTCACCACCTGAACCCCCCTCAGCTCCGAAACCTGTCAAATGTGACACGTGTATTGTGTTTTTAATGAAACACAAACGATCCAAAACAGAAGCGGGTGTGGGTTAGAGAACTTAACTGATAAGACTTGGTGACAATATCAAAGGTTTGACTATGGTATCAATCTAGAATCAAGAATCTACACTCAGGCGCCCGGATAGCTCATCTGTTAAAGCGGGCGCCAATATATATATATATATATATATATATATATATATATATATATATATATATATATATATATATATATAGAGGTTTGCTCCTTGACGCAGTTGGCTTGGGGTCCAACTCCAACCCGCGGCCCTTTGCTGCATGTCTTTACCCCCTCTATCTCCCCTATTCATGTCTTCAGCTGTCCTGTATTAATCTTTAACCCTCGTGTCGTCTTCCCGTCAAAATTGAAAATCAACACTTTTGTTGACGCTTTTGATTTTAGGTTCTTTGTTTTGGATTCTTTTTTTCTTTAATGCTTGTCCCTTTTTCCAACACTTTTGAGGCTTTTTTTTTCCAACGTTTGTCACTTTTTTGGACGTTTTCAACACTACGTAACACTAACTTATTAACTTTATTATCGTTATTCGTTATTTTTTGGAATTTATGGTGAATAAATCTCATTCATAGGAAATTATAGCTACTGTTTGAGTTAGAAAAGCAGAAATTAGGAATTATTTCGACTGAAATTAAAGTAATGTATGCTGATGGATAATCACAGACTGGAATATGTCAACTTTTATTTAATACTATTTCAAAACCACTTCAATTTTATTTTGAATAAAATGCTATAAAATTGAATAAGACACCCCGAAATTAATGAAAGTAGAGATTTGAACTTGCCAAAGAGCGTTGTGTGGAATCAATCATGTTGGCTTCCACAGAATATTTACACAATGAGATTCATGAGAAATAATCCTCATTAAGGTGGATGTAATGATTAAGAGGGCAACAGCTAGAGCAGTCAGAAAATATCACTTTCCTGTAATGTAGCCTTAAAAAAAACCGAAGACAAATGTCATGTCATGTTACGATATCCAAAATCTAAGATGATATCTAGTTTAATTTAACATGGGCCTATAATATCGAATTGTTGCCTAGCCCCAACTCCAACCCCATCTTACCTCCACTCCATCTTTCAGCCACACTCCGTCGACCTTCTCATCGTCAAGGACAACGCACAGCTCTGCAGGGGAGCCCGTAGGACACCGAGCGTCCGACATACTGCGCTCCACTGTGGCAAAACGCTCTGACCACACACAAAGAAGAACTGCTTATTTAGGGTCTTGTATGTTACTCAGTAATGTCCCAGTATTGGACCTTAACCCTTCGTGTTGTCTTCTTGTCAAAATTGAAAATCAACACTTTTGGTGAGGCTTTTTTTAATCATCTTTTTGTAACTTTTTCTTACGTTTTTGTCCCTTTTTTTTCCCAACACTTTTGACGCTTTTTTTCAACGTTTGTCACTCATTTGACATTTTCAACACTTCAGTTTTACAGTTATTTGGGGAATTTATGGTCAATAAACCTTATTCATAGGAAATTAAACCTAATGTTTGAGTTAGAAAAGAAGACATTAGGAATTATTTAGACTAAAATTAAAGGAGTGGATGTTGATGGATAATCACAGACTGGAATATGTCAACTTTTACTCAATACTATTTCAAAAGCACTTCAACTTTTTTTTCAAATGCTAAAAAATTGAATATGACATCCCAAAAGGCACTTAAGACTCTGGATAAAAAAAACCTTTCTCTTATCATCATTGCAATATCTTAGAGAAATATAACTTACTGAGTTTTGATAGTTATTGTAAATTTTCTTCATTGTGCTTAATTTATAAAGTACTTCATGGCCTGGCACCGCCTCCACTGCTGGAGTTTATTAAATATATACACACTCGAGTCACAAGAGCCGTTGTAAACGGGGACTGTGAGGTTTCTTTTAGAAAAACCTCATTCAGTCATAATGCTCTATCTATTAAAGGCAGTGCATTATGGGAAACACTTCCTCCAACTATGAGGAAGCGTCCCACTCTGGCCTCCTTTAAGAGCCAGGTGAAGCTGTGGCTTAGAGCTAACCAAACATGTAATCACCGCTAACTTGTCTTGTTTTTTTCTTTCTCTTTTTTTCTTCTTTTCTTTTTGTTTCTTCTTGATTTTATGTATTAAATGCTACTATCCTACGTCTTTTTTCACTGTAACTCCAACCTGCCTATTGGACTGCGGATGGAAATTAGCCCTCGGGCTACAATCTGGCACATTTACGTGTACTGTTGTGCAGGTTCATCAATGTGCATTGTCCTGAATTAATAAAAAAAAAAAAGAATGAAAGTAGAGATTTGTACTTGCTAAAGAGCGTTGTGTGGAATCAAGTCATGTTATTTTGGGTAATTTGAAAGAACCTTGACATAGCAAAATGGGTCAAATTGACCCGAGGACGACACGAGAGTTAAACCCCGTTGCTGAAACAAACTCCAGATATCATTACCATCCACAGTCAGCTTGGCAGACGTGACATATTCGTTAGCGTCGTTGTCCTGAGTGCAGACGACAGAGTACTCCCCTCGTCTGTCAGCTCACAGTCCTCGATGATGACCTCTGCCCTCTTTCCCTCGCGCGCGAAGACGTGGCGACGACTCGCCGTTACATCACACCCGTCCTTCAGCCAGCGAATGTGCACGTCCTTGGAGCTCGTCTCGCACCCCAGGCGAGCCGTGCCTCTCTCCTGCACACGGACGTTCTTGACGTGGCTGGTGAACTTGACAGGAATCCCTTGAGAAAAGTGAAATAGACGAGGCATAAAAGGAATTGAGTCACTTTGGCCTTCACCAGCCTGCTCCACTTCAACCTTTTTTGGCAACTATAAACACATGAAGAAGGAGTTTAATCGCATTCAAACATGAAAATAGGATCATAGGGTGAAGGAAATTGAATTATGTATCCACTTATTTCTTCATATTCAGTCCCAACACACAGCAGACCTTCCTTATAAACTTATAGTTGAACAAGAAATAAAGAGTTAATGAAACTGTAATTAACACAACCCTAAATTACTATGCTTCTGTTCCTGCTACCCCAGAGGACAGCCACATGTCCTTGTTAAGACATATACATGCCCCAGCTTGCACCTTGGGCAAGTAAGCATCTTGTTAGACACAGCCGTAATAAATGAGCTTGTTGTGAGGAGGGATTTGGTTGGATTACTTTCAACTCAGCACTAGGAGCGAGGATTTATTATGCTACCCATACGTCTTCATTTTGGATGATAGAGGGAAGATGATGTTGTTTAGCATAGCCCATGAGGGTGCAAAGACTAATCTCAGGGGAGGAAGAAAAGAAAAAGGCAGTAATTGCTCATCTCCTTTGAGTCTAAAAGGAGAAGTTTGTTTCCTTTAGAAATGCTAGCTTCACTAAAAACAGGAAGAAACAGCCCTTTTGGGGAAAAAAGAAAACATAACAAATTTTTTTATGAGAGACCTATACAATACTGTTATCCCTACGTTCAATGAAAAGTGGCACGGTGGCAGTGAGGTCTCCGATGCTGATGGTGTAGTCTCCAGTGTCACTGACTTTCGCATCCTTAATCTTCAAGGTGTAGGTCAGACCATCCTCAGACAGGGACACGTCGAACTTTTCATCTCTTTTCACTTCCTTTCCTTTAACCTGCCAAAATGCAAAAAAAAACTTCTAGGAAAATAATATCCATATTCCTTTTCAATCACGTGTCCACCATTTGCCTATAGCGCATTGTTTTGTGTGTTCATTTCGTTACTCAAGGTGCCAAAAAGTCCTTGAAATGTTCCTCAAGAGCAAATTCTTAAATCTCATCCTAGCTGGGATATTATACGCTTATGTCTTAAGTCTTTTGGTGTGTCTTGCTGAGTCAGAGACAGACCTTCCAGATGAGTGGCGCATCTGTCTTCTTAGAGAGACGGATCTCGAACGTGGCGGTCTGGCGCTCTGTCACTTTCTTGGGCTTTAAGTCTGACAGGAATTTCAGAGGTTCATCTGAAGGAGAGAAAAAGGTGTTCTTATCGTGTGATTTTTAAGTGTATAATCCAAATCGTATTAACATCTCAATGGGAAGGATTCCATGCCAAATAATAGGATTTGCAAGCTACACAGTGTGTCTGGTGCTTTGAAATGTGGGTGTTTAGGAAATATGGGTGTCTGGGGGGGAAAAAAGAAGTTAATTTGGACTATTTATGTCTCATAGATTGAATGAGAGATGGGAGAAAGCATGCACATATGGCAGTTGTGCTCGCATAAAACTTTATAAAAAAAAAAAAGAGTGTGACACTAAGAGTAGGTTATGCAGTCAATGATGCCGTTGTCTCTCTGAGTTCTGAGCAGCGGGGAGAGCTTCAGTCTCATTCTGCACTTGCCTATGACGGTAAGCCTGGCTGACAGTCGCTTGTCTGCAACCTGCAGAGTGTAGGTGCCCGTGTCACTGAGGCTCACGCTAGAAATGCACAGCATGTGCTTGGTTCCCATCTGTTTCACTTCGTATTTCCCGTGAGAGTACTGGACCCGCAGCAGCTCCGCGCCCTGAATCATAAACGAAACGCCTAGACGAGGGGATGGAACTCGGGAAGCACCCATACATGTGCAGACTTTTGAAACACAGACACATCCGTTTTTTTTTATTTTTCATTTTTTATTTGGTTTTTACCAGAAACCACTGCATCCTGATATTTGGATCCTTCAGTTCCAGGATGGTGTCAAAGACGACGTTGGTGTCAGCTGTGGCAGTGATGTCCTCCAGGGGCTTCAGCACACGCACCATCTGGAAAAAATATCAAATGATAAAACACTTATTTATACATTAACACACACAAAATGTCACCCCCCCCCCCCCCCCCCCCCCCATCTTCACATTATTTGACTTGCTGTGTGAAATACCTTTGTTGCCATGGCTGTGCTGTGTGACATTCCACCTTCCCCCTCCATTTTCCATTCTGCTCTATTTTAAGCGGTTTTTCATATCACATCACACACCTTTTCTTTCTTATGTGATACTGTGGTGCGTGAACAAGCTCTCTGTGTGACAGGCCCACCTCCACCTCCACTTGCTTCTTCATCTCCTTCAGCTTCTTGAGGATGCCTCTGAAGTCGGTGAAGCCGTGCTCGGCGCAGATCCTCTCGTAGTCCTTCTTGTCAGCTCCAGCGAGGATCTTCAGCATCTCCTCCTCTGTTGGTGGCCTCCTCTCCTCTCTCTTCTCCACACTGCTGCACAAGGAGGAAACAATTGTGCCTGTGTGTTTACATGCACATACAAAAGTCTATGCATGTATGTATGTCTGTCTAAAAATATGTCTGACAGTATGCATGTGTGCCATGACAGCTTAAAAGCACCTTCCTCTGCCCCTGTGGCAACACTGACACGCATTGCAGCTCTTTAGATCTCATCCTGTATATATTTCTGGATGCATGCAACAACAACAGAAAATGATCTGGGGGTGGATCAGAGGAAGCTCCATCACGCCATGACAGCTTTTAGGAGTGTTAGAGCTAGTATTAGGCAACAGGCGTCTGTTCCTACCGTTTCTTCAGCTTCTTTTTGAAGTCCAACGCTGGATCTACAAACAAAGACAGACTTTCTTAACCTGAGTAAAAAAACAGCACATAAACTTAGCTGAAAGCTCCTAAATAATACAATAAAAGCAATTATCAGGACTGAGACAGGTAGTGATTGCCAAATAAAGCTTCGTGAGCCAGTGACTTTATTTTCAGAACCCTCTATATGGCAAGAATACACTGAATTGCAATGCCTTAGGCCTTAAAACCAAGAATGCCATCTTGTGGGCTCAGAAAATAAAGACACTGGTTCACGAAGCTTCATTTGGCCATCGCTTAAGACAGGTTCACCCAATGGCTCGACTCACTCTCTGTAACAGTGAGGGATGTAGAGTAGGTGGCTTCTCCGTGCTTGTTGGAGGCGATGCACTTGTAGACGTCAGCATCCTCCAGGGTGAGGTTTTTGATCTGCAGTGGTGGTATTTACAAGTTCCATGCAATTAATGAAAATGACTTGCTTGTTGCTTACAGTAAGACTTTTAATCTAAAACTGTCATACTGTCACCATCCGGGCACATTAAATCCCACTGCAGTACTTATGTGGAGCTGGAGGAGGCAGTGCCATGCTGGGAATACCCAGTAAACATTTAGCGTGGCAACTTAACAGTCATCCCTCACCAGAGAAACAGATGGCAAGGGGAGATGCATATGTCAGCACCCACAAGTTAATTGCTTTATAATAGCTATTTAAGCTTCACTTAAGATTCCCGGCTGGTACAGTGAAAGTGCTAAATCCACTCCAGAGCGGTTATAGATAAAAGGATCAGAGAGAGTTTTTTTTTTTCTTACTATCTACTTTTCCTTATGATGCATGGTGTACCATCTGAGTTGACAGAATCACAATCAGAGCCCTGTGGCTTAATGACAGGCTGGACAGAGCCGTAGCACTCTGCAGCAGTCCGTTTCGGTCACACTCCTCTTTTAAAGCGACGCATTTTGACTATACTGTATCCTGGGAAATGCATTCAGATTCAAATGCACGTGGAGGAGAAATGCTTGATCATACTGGTACTCCAATCACACACTCATTATGGAAACAATGAATGGTATCTTTGGGTAGATGTGATGGATTTGTCATAAAAATCGAGTGATACATGCAAAGCTACATACTTATGGTTCATGATACAGACACTCAATTTCTAATATATGTGTTTGATACTAATCATTGTGCAGTAATATTAAACAACACAATGGAGGGAAAACAAAATGGTTCAACTTTTTGATATATTACAGAAAATGAATGAGACTCTATCACAGTTGCATATAGATCTGAATCAACACATCCCCTGTCAGTGAGATGCTGTGAGCTAATTCTAGTGACGGACCTTGAGTATGTGCTGATTGTTTATGTTGTCATAGAAAGATTTAGTGCCATCAGACAATGCCCGGCACCCGCTGGCTCGTTCCCAGTTAACGCTCGGCTGGGGATTCCCCGTCACCTTGGCCTTAAACACAGCGTTGTCACCTATGAAAGACAGATCAGGTTGATGCGTGTTATCTGCTTGGGAATACTTAGCTGCAGACTGTTAATTTTGACAAACATAAAATCGAATCGGAGCAATGAGGGTTGAATGTTTAGCATACATAAAATCAATTGCCCCTATGTGAATTTAAGGTCAGCAAACAAATGCTAATGCTGTGTCAACTCCACAGCGTTCTGCATATTGTGACTATTCTGGCCTCTTAATCTATAATTCATAGGTAGTACCTGGGGGAGTAGGGCTCAGACTACTGGTACCTGTTTGTATTCAGCAGAAGAAGCAAAGTTTTTATTTATTTATTTGGTTTTATTGTGGAGCATCATTCAAACTCCATGACTGTATTTTAGCTTTGTGAGGTAGCATTTACACCTTTATCCAAAAAGGCAAATGGTTGTCTAAAGTTAACAAATAGCAGCAAACTTTTACTTCCCAGTGGAGTTCAGCTTGTGTCATTTGGAGTTTCTAGGCAAACTATGGGTAAGGATCTAAAATTAGCTTTGTAGCTCTCTAATTGTCTCAAGAGTCCACAGTTGTGTATAGAGAGACATTAGGGGGCAATAAGGGCATCCATTGAAATTTCAAGGTGCGGTTCACCTCACCCTCTTGGGCCGTGACGGGGCGCAGCTTCTCTTCAAAATCTGGGACGGACTCTCCCTCGGGTAGGTGAAGGGACTTCTGCACCTGGCTGAAGGACTCCACCACAGCGGAGGTTTTACCCTGAACCCCGGAGTGCTCTGAGGGAGCATAAAGGACATCCACGTGATCGTCATGTACAAACAGGCCAGCTATGCTAGAGCTGCCTCACATGCAAATGTGATATTAACAATATGACTTTCAATGTTTTTTCGTTGCCCTGTAGTACAGAAATGATATATTTTATTTAGATTTATGGTTGGTCTGCATTTGGCCAGGAGCTTAAAACCAGCCTGGCGTCATCATAAGTATAAAAAGTAGAGCGCGATTTCCTGACATATTGATATCTGCATATTAATATTCATTCATCAGAATAATTTATAATGACAAATGATTGCAATGATTCTGATAAATTAATATTTAAAAAATAAAAAACGGACGGTCAACATGTTATGAGCGTTGTCGTTGCATAGTCTGTCCACCAGAGGACGCTCTACAACGTCCCTGTTGGCAACACTGATTATTATTATTTTTTGTTAATGTGTTTTTGTTCAAAGAACTTTAAGTTTTATATCTCAAGTTTGTATTTTTATACATTTTATTTATCAGAACTTTGATATGTTTTGATGTTCCTCTGTTCTGTTGTGACAATGAGACAAATTATTATCATTATCTTAGTGAGAACTCATAAATAACTACAAATATCTAATGTTAGGGAAATCTGTTAATGTTTTGTAACGTGTTTCTGGATTATTTTTTTTTTAATACAGCATATAGGCCGATATATCGGGTTTTTAAATAACCAAATATTCACATTGGTTGGGCTCTAATAAAAAGAGTACACAGTG
Organism: Etheostoma spectabile; assembly: GCF_008692095.1. NCBI lineage: Eukaryota > Metazoa > Chordata > Actinopteri > Perciformes > Percidae > Etheostoma > Etheostoma spectabile. Next base: position 35,234,603 of record NC_045740.1, on the reverse strand, counting down.
GGACAGGGAGGTTTAACCATCTTATATACATGAATTATGCCAGGTTTGCTTATTGTAATGATCAGGACTCTAATAGAGGGTTCTTCATGTCATGTCTTATAATTTAGAAATTTGACATTATTAAGCATGGCAGGTTGGGAAGAAGACGAACTTGGTGCATGAGTCCTACCGTCCGTGGTCCTCGACAAGCGCTGCGAGACTTTGCGCAGCTTGGTGGAGCTCACGGAGGAGGTAAAGGTGGAGGAGGTGGATGAGGAGGACATTTGCATATCTGACATCTGGCTCGCCTGACCCACATGCCGTTCCATCTGCTCCATTCTGCCCCCAGTGGCCTGAAATAGCTGTGCTGCCATGACGATGACGTTACGGTGTTGCTGATGCGTGCCTGGTTTTGACAAGACACAATTAGAGATGTGGAATGATAGGTTTTGCAGAAAAATACTCATTTGACTCCTAATTCCACAAGGTCTCGTGGTGTAAAACAGCTTTATTACATCCAGTAGATAAAAGGGACCAGAGGGACATAGGACAGTCCTAACCATCCTCTCTAAAGTCACATGCTGATACAGCTGATATCCTATAGTTTACTCAGATAGCAAAGGAGAAAGGAGAATGTTCACATTGTGTATGCATACTTGCATGTGTAAGTATTTGTATGCCTTCGCTCTGTCTTGGTGGTAATTGGGTTTTTGTTTCCAAAAGCCCACACCAAAAATGATTGAAACACCCCTCCCTCCGTCTGCGCGCCCCTTGCCCTTTCCTTTCCTGTCACAGTCCTTCGCTTTTGCCATAATTAAAAAGGTAATCCACACACGTGCTGTGTGAGATAAAGCATTTTGTTAGTATCACTGATGAACTGTGCTCTTTTTCTCGTACTTTCAATTTTAATTCCTTTCTTATGCCCAATCCGCATTTCTTCATTGAGTGTCTGTGTGTGTGTGTGTGTGTGTGTGTGTGTGTGTGTGTGAGCTGTGCATTGTGAATCTTTGCCTGCACATGATGTATCCATAGACAAGTGAAAGAAAATCCTTTTTTTATGCCGGAATTGTTTAATGGAATAGGCTTCCACTTGATATTAAATGGCAAGAAGGAAAAGGGATTTATATGATAGATTTGGACGATATATGGTGTTTTATGAGGTACTTATGAAGTGTAGTTTTTAATCATTTATTATTAGTATTTTACCATTAGAAGGGGTGTATGTTTTGCATGTGTTGCATGTCTTGTTCTCTTCCATCAGGGACCATGTTGGAAAAAAAGTGTTTAAATGTTATCCCTTGGATCCTTTTTGTCTTTCTACATCCATAAATGAACCAAACCAAAAGCCAGCACCATCTCTTTGTCTAATTAAAATGTCTTACTATTTATGGAATTTCAGCATTAAAAAAACATGAAGCTCAGTGTGCAAGATCATGTCTCTATTTGTGAGCCCCCATCAAACTACAGAATAGTTTTTTTTTCAGCATCAGCCTGGTTTTAGGTTATTAATGTGACTTCACAAGCCAAAGGAACAATTAACAATTGGTCATGCGACCACAGCTAACTCTTTGATGGTACGGCTCTACAGTCTGAGCAGTAGCAAGTGACTGGGAGCTACAAAGTGCTGGTTCCTGTCTCACTGTAAGTGGAAAACAAGAACATCTTTTTTTTTCCTCTCCGCCTCTTTGTTCTGTTTCCTTGATCTCTCTCTCACAGCATGCAGCACAGCAAATTGTAAAAACATGTTTTCTTTTACGCCACCTTTGGCTCTATTATTTCAGAAAAACCAAGACAGGCAGCCAACCGCACTTACTTGTTAAAGCAAAGTTTTTGTTTGTTCACAGACTTAGTCAGCACCCCAGGTTCTGCTAGTCCAAATGTTGCCTCTTGTGATGATCCTAATCCATACACTGCTCCCCTCTCAGCAGGTTCCTGACAGCTCGGCCTACACTGCTTTCTTGGTTCCTTTTTGGTGGATCAGCCAAGGTTGAAGCACTCTTTTTAACCACCTGCTTGGTCCTGTCTCTGGACAAATAAGGCTCTGATCTGTGGCGTGCTTGTCGGGCCAGGCTGTCCTGGCTGGGCCAATACTTCATGCTAATGTTCCCCCACGGGTCAGATAGTTTGAGCGTCCACTGTGGGCTGTCTCGGGCTAGTATTTGAGAAATGAACATGGTGAATGTGGTGATGGAGAGCTTCTGGGCTCTGGCTCTGATGTACATCATCTACGTCAATGTCAGACGTCATTGACAAACTCTCCGGCACACACACACTATCACACATGCATTAACCCTCATGTTGTCCTCGGGTCAAATTGACCCATTTTCCTATATCAATGTTCTTTTTAAACCACCCAATTGTAATTACTCAAAATAACATGGTCAGATACAGTATTAGGGGACCACTAAGGTCTATATAAAAGAGACTTCAGATGCAGTATTAGGGGACCACTAAGGTCTATATAAAAGAGACTTCAGATCCAGTATTAGGGGACTACTAAGGTCTATATAAAAGAGACTTCAGATACAGTATTAGGGGACCAATAAGGTCTACATAAAAGAGACTTCAGATCCAGTATAAGGGGACCACTAAGGTCTATATAAAAGAGACTTCAGATCCAGGAAGAGGGGACCACTAATGTCTATATAAAAGAGACTTCAGATACGGTAATAGGGGACCACTAAGGTCTATATAAAAGAGACTTCAGATACAGTATTAGGGACCACTAAGGTCTATATAAAAGAGACTTCAGATACAGTATTAGGGGACCACTAAGGTCTATATAAAAGAGACTTCAGATACAGTATTAGGGGACCACTAAGGTCTATATAAAGAGACTTCAGATACAGTATTAGGGGACCACTAAGGTCTATATAAAAGAGACTTCAGATACAGTATTAGGGGACCACTAAGGTCTATATAAAGGCATCCAAAGAGACCATGTCATGGGACCTTTGCGGAATGCGTTGTCACTTATTTTATCTATGATTGTTACTTAATGACTTGTGATTACTCATGTCCGTGTTTCCTTGAAAAAGTAGAGAATAGAGCAACAATGCATCATGCATCCGCGTAGCTCACGTGGTTGAGCATGTAACATGCAAAGCTCAGTCCTTGCTGCAGCGGCTGAGGGTTCAATTCCAGTCCGTGGCTGTTTGCTGCATGTCATTCCTCCTTTCTGATGGGTTATTTGCTGATGCATTTATGTTGTAGAACAAAACCTCTCTTTAGGACTCGTTCCTGTAGCACTGTATTGGCTAATAGATGCTAGTTATAGTTACATAACTAATATTGTATTTTGAGGCTTGCTGTACTTCCATCCCCCATGCTAAATTCCTCCTTGCTCTTACCAACTTCATTAGGGAATATTCCAGGTTTTTCACAAGGAGATAATGGTTGCTGCTCATTTTTGTAGATTAGATTCATTCAGCACTACTCCTCCACCTCTTTAGGAGGAGCAGTCACATGTACCATGTGCAGCACCTGTTGACTAAATGGTCTGGCCCTGGCTTTTATGATCTCCCATAACGTCGCTATTGAAATTGAGAAAATATTCCTTGTTTAATGGGCTTGAGACAAGCTCAACATTGGAGCTGGGCAATGCATGAATTTATTATTTCAAGTCTGGGCTACTTGTCATGAACAAGCTCTTTATGCAGACAGCAGGGAGCACTTAAGTATGATTGTTTGATTTGAGACATATATTTATATATATACATTTTATATATATGGAGTGAGAGAGTGTGAGAGAGAGAGAAAGAGAGAGAAAAGAGGGCTAAAAGGCATAGAGAGCCCCATTGGCATTACTTCCCTTTAATCCTCTTTGCGCTACACCTGGTTGGCATACTAATGATGAAGAAATGACCTAGATTTCTCTCTTAGCGCATTCATGCAGCCCAAAACATAATGAATGAATGAGTTGGTAGAGTTTTTATTTCGTGCGACTGCTGTTTTTTTTTTTCTGTCAATCTGTTTTTTCTGCCATCTAAAAAAGAGGACACACAGGGATATTTTCTCTTGATGAAAGACATAAAGCAGTTGCTTTGATCCCAGTTGTGGGTTACTTTTGTACCTTCATGATAAATACAATCTGTGCTTTGAGGAAAAAAAGGCCTGACTATTGCATAATGCACCCTTCCTCTGGACTGTATCCTCAGAATTATTATAAGAAAACTGAAGAAAACTCAAGTTTACAGCCAATGTAAAACCAGCAGCTGAGCTGCTGTTGCTGTGTTGTTCACCGTTGATACTTCACCTTTTCACATGGGATTGGAGCTCACTGTAATTCACGGCAACGCATAACGACACCAGTGACACTATATTTGAGAACTGACAAATTCCAGTAGCTGCAGATCTGTAGGTGAAAGATTAAGGTGGACTAGTGAGCGCGTGTGGGATTGTTCCTCCGACTTTTTGTAGACGGAGTCTGAAAAACGGCAGAATGCTGTTTCAAATGGCAGCAGCTGGAGCTGTGTGACGTTAAACGCTCCGTCTGAACTGCACATCCTTGGAGAGATCTAACTTTCAGATCTGTCTAACTGGATTTGGAGATAACAGCTGCGGAAGAGTGCATGTCTTTGGTATGTGTGTGTGTGTGTGTGTGTGGGATGCTGGGCGGGGGGTGAATTTAGAAATGATTACAAGTCTCAAACGTTTAGCTTGTGAAACTCTTAAGACATATTTACCATTTACTTTGTGTATGCATAGACTTACACTTAGACTTAGACTTAGACTTAGACTTAGACTTAGACTTAGACTTAGACTCATTAATCCCTTTGGGATGACTCCCGCAAGGAAATTAAAGTTACCAGCATCCGTTACAGCATGCAGGAGAAAAAAGAAGAATACAATACAAAAACACAAAACACAGTGATATGATGTAATAATGCACAGGACAACACACAGTACATGTGGTGGTCACATGAAGGGCATGCAGTTGTTGGTGAGGAATACACAGCATTGGACTAACTGTACCAGGAATACAGTCATTTAACCACAAAGAAAACCCATTCCCCATTTCTTCTAGAAGTATAATCTCCTCTCCCCTGATCCGTGCCCCTCTCCATTCACCTTGCTTCATCTCCACTCCTCTTTTCACCCCGATCCTCCTCATAACTTCACTTGACCTCCCCCAATCTTCTGTTTCCCCTCCTGGAGGAATGCTATTTCCCCAGAAGGAAATTCAATAGGACACAGCGGGGCAGAAAGAAATGCCACTCCACACCTGTTTAGGGAGGAGGAAGCTCCGGCACAGAGGGCAGGCAGAACTGATCCGGCGGGATGCAGGAAGCAAAACCCCTTAATCCCTGTGACATTTTAGCTCAGACCTCTTTTCAAAGCCTGTGAGCTGCTGTGCTGCCTGGGAAAAAAAAAAGAGGGTTGGAGGAGGCGGAGGAGAGATGCTTAGCAGAGACTGAAAGGGAGGAAGGAAGGCCGATGGACGGAGGGACAGACAGCCGGGGGAGAGACAGACAAAGTCAGACAAGCGTTGCATTAGTAAAGCTGCAAGTCTTGGATCAGATAACTTTCTTATGAAAGCAGTTTCAGCCAAGCCGGCACGATTTAGGGAAAACAGGAATCACAATTGTTTTAGCTTAGAATTGATATCACGATGTTTTTGGACCATGATAAAATAAAACAAAACAAATTGGCAGTACCAAAAAAAAATTTGTTTTGGCACTTATAGCCCGTTGAACATCCCCACGAACCTGTACACATAAAGGCTTCAATGAAGAGAAGGGAGAGCATTAAAACCTATTTTATACAGTCTGTGTTAAAAACTCTCAGAAGAAAGTAGTTTGTGATGAATCAGAATCAGAATCAGAATCAGAAATACTTTATTGATCCCCGAAGTTGCAAGAGTATGTAAAAATTAAATTAATTTATTACCTTTAAAAAAAAAATGTAATAGTCCATGTGTAATTGATTGTGTAATCCTGTTTGCTATATGTTGTACACTTATCTATCTCTGTACACTTACCTATCTCTGCTCTTAATTTTCCCTCTGTTGGAAAAAGAAAGGTTTTCTTATCTTATCTCATCTAATCTTATCTTATCTCATCTTATCTTATTTAATCTTATCTTGTCTTAAATAAAGACATATAAGGAGTGTGAATATGTACGGTATTTACATAGTGAAAGGATTTTTTGTGACACAGTATTTGCACAATTTGCACCAATAATTGAGTTGCAATGGTGAAAACAGTAATAATGATGCAGTCGGCTCGTTAAATTAAAAGATAATCAAAGTCGTAAAAAAAAAAAGGATTCAGGTTGAATCGCGATTTTATAACGATCAATCGTGCAGGCCTAGTGGCAGCCTCATCTTCTGTGTTCAAAAATGCCATCACACTCCGAAATGATCCCCCCCCCCCCCCCCCCCCCCCCCCCCCCCCCCCCTCGGCTGTGCTCAGGCCTATCATAACTCCAGTGCCACACTGTCACAGCCAACTGGCTGCACGGTGGCTAAGTGGTTAGCACTTCTGCCTCACAGCAAGAATGTTCTTAGTTCGAATCCAGGTCGTTCCGGGCCTTTCTGTGTGGAGTTTGTATGTTCTCCCCGTGTTTGCGTGGGTTTCCTCCGGGTACTCCGGTTTCTTCCCACCATAAAAGACATGCATCCTAGGTAGGACTACAGTTGAAAATTAGCCAATTGGCTAACACTGGCGCATTTACAGAAATGTTCATTAATGTGCATTGTCCTAATCAAATAAATAAATAAATAAACTGGGCATTCACTCCCCCGTGTGGGCTTGGTTTCTGTAATACCCCGGGAGACAGCCTACCTTTATCAGTCCCCACCTTGAGCACCCTCTCTGTCCACATCCTTCCTGGACAGCACCTCCTCCTTTCTGGATTCATCAAAGCATGGACACCCCTGGAGGGGGTACCTACTGCACGGGCCAAATGTTTCTGCCGGCAGGAAAGAGAGAGAGAAGGCAGAGAGGAAAAACTGCATGAGTTCAATTTTAAATTAGGAAAGTGTTTCAGATGATATCCAACTTTCTCTCACCAACATATCGACCCACAAGCAAGGTGTTAATCTTTCCGTCTTGCTTCAATGTAAGTTTAAAGTGTTAAGGTCCCTCGCTGTGCATTGGATGAAACAGAAATAACAGTGGAGCAGACAGACAGAATGTCAGGTCCAATCGACGGAGTAGAATAATAACAATAATTTAACAATAATACATTTTATTTGTAACGCACTTTACATTTAAAGAAATCTCAAAGCTCTACAGGGAAGATCATAAAAGCAAGGTAAAAAAACATCAGTGTAAAATATCTACAAATAGTGCGACAACATTTTTGTGCAAGTTTAAAACTCAAAAGTTCAAAATAGTAGATTGACTAAAAAGTAGAAAATTGACTTGTTTTCGTCATTCAGTCCAACAAAAACGAGTCAGACGATCAAAGAGAAAGAGGTATGGAATCAGAGGCTCCAAAGGGCCTATGAGAATGTCACGCAACCAATAGAGACAGGGACAAAAAACAACAACATTACACACTTTGGATAACTTTCAAACCCAGTGTGTGTGATGAAATTGTTGTGGTTTGGGGTTTTTGTTTGGGTGCATGTTTCCCTTTCTTTGGCCTCCTTGTGTTTTTGTCTGTTTTCTCCGTGGTCCTGTGTTCCTGGCCCTGTCTTGTTCCCCTGTGTGTTTGTTCTGCTTTCTGCTTTATTGTGATAGTCAGCTTCCTGTCTTGTCTTGCCTTGTCTTGTCGAGCTTCACTTTGTTTGTCTGATTGTCCTGCCCCGCCCTGATGCGATTCACCTGATGTCTCACCTGTTCCCCAATACCTCGTCACCTCTTGTATTTAACCCGTGTTTCATTTGTCTCTTGTTAGAGCATTCCAGTTTGTGCGTCCCACCGTGGTGTCCTGTTTGCCTGTTGCTGTGAGCGGTCCTGTGCCAGAGATCCCTTGTGATCTTGCTTTTTACCTGTTTTTGTGTTCTTTGTTCCCAGGCCTGTTTTTGGACTCTATTCCCTGTTGGTTTTTTGGACATCCTGGCTGTTTTTGCCCTTGTGGTTTGCACCTTATTTTTCTATAAAGTCACCTGTGTTAGCCCGCCAACCTGCATCTTGGTCCTTCTTCCCCTGCTACCCATAACAGAGGTGCCTTTAGTTTAGCCTGCAAGAGCCCAAGCAAGGTGGAAGCGGTGAAGTTTTTGTTTCAGCGTAAATGATGTTTGGCTGAGGTCAAGCACTCATTTCAATACGGCCCAGATGAATACCTAAGCGTTTCATTTACGCTCAGTGTTTGCTCTGAAGATTACATCATTAATCCACGGAGACGGAGGATTAGGGTTTGTGGTCCGACACAGGCACAGCTGGGACAAACTAAATTGAGGTCACATTCTTAGAGACCAGGTTTCATGCCCTTTCATCCTTATATCTAGATTCCTCATGGCATCAATAGATGAATGATTGGACTTGGATTAAACTGGGGATTAACCACATGTTTGATGCATGTCAACGCACAGTGAATGATACATTTCATTTCGTACTATAAAAGCAGTTGCACATTTTTGTATTCCCATTTTGTATTTATTCAAACATATATTCTTACATTTTACTCCTATTATTTAATGTATATTGTATGCATACATATTGTATCCTAGTAGATTACATAATAATCTTGTGTGCTGTGTGACTGATTTTGCTGCTGTAACACTATAATTTCCCATTTTTTTGGGATCAATAAATATCTATGTATCTATCTATCTATCCATGTATCTATCTATTTTTTCTATCTATCTTTCTGTCTATCTATGTATCTATGTATCTGTCTAGTCTACTCTATCTATCGTATCTATGTATCTATCTAACTATATATCTATATATTTATCTATGTATTATCTGTCTATCTATCTATCTATTATCTATCTATCTTCTGATCTATCTTTATCTATCTATTATCTACTATATATCTTATCTATGTATCTATCTTTCTGTCTATGTCTATCTTCTTCTATCTATCTATCTATCTATCTATCTATCTATTATCTATCTATCTTCTATCTATCTATCTATGCTATCTCTATCTATTTATCTATCTTTCTGTCTATCTATCATCTATCTATCTATACTATCTATCTATCTATCTATCTATCTATCTATCTATCTATCTATCTATCTATCTATCTATCTATCTATCTATCTATCTATCTATGTTTTCACATTAAAGCCCCTACACAGATATTTTTACTTAATCTACCTGATGAGACATTGTCTTACTCTGAATTGTGTGCGTAGCAGTCTAACTTTGCCAGATCCTCATCCAAAGCATGCCAAAGGAGGGTCTGGCTACTCCACGTAGCATTCAGGAACGGGAGGAAAACGTGCTCTGGGTTATTGGCATTTCTTTAATCGTCCTGTGCAGCGCTATGAGCCGCTGTGAAATAGTCGTGGGAGAGAAAACTCCGATTGGACAGAAAGTCTAGCTAGCTGTCTCAATTTACCCTTCAGAGATCTGAGGAGCAGTAAAAAAAGATTTCAACAAAAAGAAAGCGGAAACGCACAATGCATTTGAAACACACTGTAGAAATCCTGGAAGTGGAGGGTCAAGGATATAGACTATGTGTGTAGAGAATGCTCAGTCTCTTGTTAAATTTGTCAGGATGGGACATTTTTTTTTTACCTTTATTATTCTCAGTGTCACAATTCTCCATACCTTATTATATTATATGTACTGTATAATATTCTCTGCAGCATACTGTGTTTTTCCCATTGGTTATCAAGAAATCAACATACTTAAAGCGTCCATATTCTGCTCATTTTCAGGGTCGTAATTGTATTTTGAGGTTGTACCAAAATAGGTTTCCATGGTTTCATTTTCAAAAAACACCATATTTTTGTTGTACTGCACATTGCTGCAGATCCTGTTTTCACCCTGTGTGTTCGGGTCTCTGTTTCAGCTCCAGAGTGAGACATCTCACTTCTTTACTATCTTTGTTGGGAGCTGCACATGCTCAGTAGCTCGGTAAGATCTCATCATCTAGATGACTCTTTCTCCAGCTCTGGTCAGTCCAAGGCAGGATTAGCTGGGAGACTTCTTCTAGACCAGGGACACTTGTGGAAAACTTGCAGATCAGGGACAGGAAGTAGTTCTTTTGGAGATTATGATGAACTAGTGGCTGTTGTAGCATTGTGTTTTGCCATTGAGAACAAGCTAGCATGCTACGGTTAGCCACCTCGTCACGGCTAGTGACGTAGAAAGCCGTGCAGATGTTGACCAGCTCACCCGGGGACTGAAGACAGAGGACATTCAGAAACCGGATCTCACTCTAAACAACATGGATGGTTTTTATGCGTGTGGAAGCACCAGAGACACAAGATAACACCCCAAATCCCAGAAAAGGTGATTTATTTTTTAATAATACAGGCACTTTAAAATTTTATCCTATCAGAAAATGATACAATGCTTACACTGTCAGACATTAATTAAACTGGGACTTCAGAATCACAATTAACAAAGAGACAAAAAAAGGTTTTGGAAAATGTAATTGTGTCACCACCATCCATAATTACATTAGATTTTTTCCAGCTATAAGTAGCTTTATTAATTCTTTTGTGCATTACATTGTGGGAAAGTTGTTTACATCGATAACACACTACACCTTGTTTTTTTCACTATGCATACTTTTTTACAATTTTTATTATACTTTATTTTCTTACATGTCCAGTGTGAGCACATTACTTATACGTGAAACACTGCTTATTATTATGTAGTATAATATGTTCTTTGCTATGACATGTCAAAAATGTTTTGTGTGAAAACGGCTTCTTGGATCAATCTGTTGCTAAAATATGAATGAATATGACGAGTTTTGTGGATGGTAAGATGGAATGGATGGAATATTGTGTCTCATAAGACTGAGCCACAACCAATTTTGCTTCTATGATAAAGTTAGTGAAGACCCAGTTGCTTTTAATGTAACTAGTGAGCTAGTCGATGCTCTTTTATCTTTGACCAGAGGGCGGCAGTCAAGCGCGCGCGCACACACACACACACACACCACACCCAAACCCACACCCAACACCCCCAACACCACACACACAACACCACACACACACACCAAGAAAGCCAATTCAAGGGATCATTATACTGGTTAAAATTTATAGTTGTACGGCCAAAAATTTTTAACACACCTTCTCTTTAAAAACTTCCTTTTTTCATGACATTTACTTTGAATTTATTTTTTAAAGGCATCAAATACAAATAACTGGGGAATTTAGCTTAACAAAAAATGTAAAATACTGAAAACATTTTTAAAATTCAGTTTTTTTTTCAAGTACTTTACTTTTTGTAGTGCGCAAACCTTAGTATTCTCTCAATGACTTCATAGGAGCCCCGAAGGGTTTTTCCTTTCACAGGTGGCCGGCGGGGTTAAATTAGGGGAATTTATAAGGGATTTAAAATGATTTGGGGACCACAAATCGGTTGTCCACCGACAGCCTATTGAAAACGGGTAAAGGTGGGGCCCAAACTTGGCCTGTATATTAAAAATAATTATACATAACAGTGTTAAAATGTGGCTGAATCATACCAAATTTAAAATTGTCCCTTCCTTAAAATTTTAAAGGGTTTTTTAAATGTTTTGTTTTTTAAATAGGACGAAAAAAGGTTTTTATTTAAAATTTTGAAGTTTTGATCTCAAACAAAAAAATATCAAAAGCTTTCCCAGGTGATTTTTGAGAGGGGCCCCCCGTTTTTGGAAAGAGCCCTTAAAGCGATAATTTTTTTAAAAGACCTTAAACCGTTTGGGAGCCCCCCACTGACAGAAAACGAGTATTTCTCTGCAGAGAGGGTTTTTTGATCAATAACTACAGTAAATCAATTTCTTGAGTTTTTTTTCCCCTCCTCCATTCCCTGTAAATCGACTAATCATGTTTTATCAAATTAGCATGGGGCGCTGAATTCAGGGAAAACGGGGAAAGCTCAGGCGTTCATCTATTGGATGATGGATCACACTGTAGCCTCCAAAGCAACGGTGATGGCAAACGTCGTCCCGCCTCCTCGGAACCCTTTGCAGGGTTGTAATTGGATGCCAGACTTGTCGCGCCCCATCTGCCCAGGTTAGGTTGCTCTGCACCGTTCAGATGCTCAATTGATGGGCGTACCGAGCTGTGCAGTGGAGGGAGATACCCTTACATGTTTCATTGTAGCAAAAACAAAACCATGTTCAATCCTGGTTACATCACTTCTTGTTGCTGGTTTCTCCGCGACACCCATCCTGCAGCTCAGTTCTTCCTCCGTGCGCGCGGCGACCAGCGGGTTGGACGACGCTGTTGCGGCGTTTTAAAGGGAAAAAAGCTCATGGCAGAATAACAACACCAGGCAGTGCATCGCAGCCGGTTTTTCTTTTTAATTTTAATTTTTTTTTTTTAAATCCGGATGAGGTCATTTGATTTGGAGCTCTCGCGCACGCACGGTGGACTCGGACAACGCAGGTACTTTGGGAGAATTGGATGAAACGCACCTGCCGTGAGACAGCGGACCAACCGGAGCACATGGACATCTGTTCCCAGTCTGCATGGACCTTAAATCGGACATTCATCTGAATATTTCTATCTCTTGTTTCGCCGCAATGGCAATGGAGGATTCGCAGTTTTTAATCTCCATCGGTTTAATATTTACTTCAAACCGGCCCGAGTGTGGGGATGACAGCTGATCGCCCCTCCTCTCCCGTGACTTAAACAAACACGCGCTCCATCTGAATCCGCTGCCCACCCATCGGAAGCCAGAGTCTCAGTTTCAGCTGGGTTTAACAATAGAAAGAGCGCACAGGGCTGCGATGATCCCCCCGCCACACACACACCTTCACCTTTCCCTGATCAGGTTACCTTCACACTGGCCAGTCAGTTGAAGGTTGTCACATTCCACTGAAGGCCTTCGGATTTAATTTGTAGCCTATATACTCAAAGATAAAACAGCATCCGTGTGTTCTGCAGGAATGCTCTGTCCGATCCCCTCTCCACATGGGAACTACATTTCTCCTCTCGCTCTTTGGTACTTTGCGCTAACCCCATGGCGGGGGATGATCCTTGAGTAGCCGATCAAATAATCAGAGTCGTGGTGTCAGCAGAGGCTTGAGCCACCAGGGGATTTGTGTAGATTATCGCCGGACTGCTATTTTCTTGCCCTCGGTTCACACACTTCACTGAATTTAGCGGCTTTGGATGTGCAGCCTTGTTCCCCCTGCTACCCCAGCCGCGTGGAAACTCCAGCAGGGAAGCCTGTTTACAAGCCACGCTATTCATAGGAAAAGGGGGAGACGGGGTTTTATTCATCAGCAATGACTGCCACGGAGGTGTTTGGACCCAGATCTGAAGATTCGAGGAGTTCGGCGCTGCTGTCACCCCGTGGACCCGGGGGAATGAGACGCGCTTTAAGGCTGTGATTCCAGCACCACTCCCTGATTACACGCGCTGTGCCCGGGATGCCGTCGCTGTGACCGGGAGACCCTCAGCAGAGCAGAATCAAAACCCAGCACCCAGATCACTCCCCGGACCCGTTTTTGACTCTGTACCGGGCGGCTCCCGGAGGATGTTCCAGCCAGGATGCTGCGCTTCCCCGTGAAGAAGATCCGGAAGCAGTTCAAGCTCCTGCTGCTGCTGGTACTGCTCACCTCCGCCGTGTGGTTCACCTACCTGCACATCAACCAGGGCAAGACCATCAAACTCCACTTCAACTACGGAAAAGGTACATGCGTGGTCTATTAATCTCATGCATTCCACTTTCAGACTTTGGAAAATTATGTGAGAACTAAAAGCCCCTTAATACAATTTAAAGGGTAATTAACAACTCCTTTATGATTACTGATACTTCACAAGGTACTACCATAAACTAGTGTAACATCACTATAAAGTCACCGGTACAGCTGGCTCCTGTAGGAATATTATAGGGATATTAAGATAACATGACAAGGCAACCATAATCTCACCACATAGTAGCCTAACACATATAAGACACATAGACTCAGAGACTCTGACTCCTCTTTATCAATCCTTTTGGGATAACTCCCGGAAGGAAATTGAAATTTCCCGCAGCAGTTTTCAGCAATTTAAAAAAAAAAAAATGCACACAGTATAGAGAGAAAGAAGGACAGTATAAAAATAACAATAATAAAAGTATAAAAAATACTACTAATAATAAAAGCTTTAGCTATAAAAAGACATTTACCATAAATTATCTGTTAAGTGTCAAGGTGTTTATGTGAGTCCAGGTATGTGTGTGTATGTACTGTCCTCTCCTCTGTATATAATATAATACATATAAGTGTCAGATACCAAAACTCATGTGGGAGGTATAAGCATAAAGCCCCTTGAAATATTGTTATTTGTCTCATGGATTTATGAAAAATCCCTGAAACTGATTGTTCTCCGTTGGGTTGTGTAATGTGTGGGACTAGAGAAGAAGTAACACACAGATGCTGCTTGTCTAGTTTCCTCCTGCAGCCTCAGCTGCACCGCTGTGTCGGGCCAGGTCCAAAGCCAGACCCCCGCCTTCAACATTAATAATCAAAGGGCTGTTCATAAAGGTGTCTTCAGAGGTCACAGGCATGCCAGTCACACTTGGAAAAATACCAGGGGTTCGGCACTACAGGGGAGTAGATCTCCATCGGCTTCTGTGATGCTTCTGATTACCAACGCTTGATGGCTTTCATGGCTGGTTGTAAGAGCGGATTGATGCAGAGTATTGTACAGAAATAACAACTATTAATGAAATAAATACATATAAAAGGTGTTGGCTGATGTAAAGTACCATCCCCTACTACAGATTCAACACAGGATGGTGGTGTACTCTATCTCCTGCAGCTGTCTGTGTAAAGTGATCCCCAATGATTCTTATGTCCTTGAAGAGTGTACACCACACACTATGTCACACACACACACACACACACACACACACACACACACACACACACACACACACACACACACACACACACACGGACGCATGCACGGCACAGACACACAGGGATCAGTTCATTGTCTCTGATCTCAGCCTTGGGTTTTTTCCACCGACGGACCGGTTTAGTTTTAGTTTTCTGATGATAATGAGATTCATATTCATACTGATGGCTGAAGGCTGCCACTCTGGCTTGTTGCTTTTGGTTACTGCAGCTAAGCAGTCTGGGAGTTTGTGTCAAGATCTAAGATAAGAATGTAAACCAGTGGTTCCAAAACTGTGGGACACGTCCCCTAAGGGGTGTGTGTGTGTGTGGGGGGGGTAATGAATAGTCACTCTCAGTCCTACTATACTATCAGATATCATTGCATTTTGCGTTCTTTGTGTAATTTTGCTGTCGCTGCACTGTTGCTGCTGATTTGGAACTTGCACAAGAGCGTGGCAATTTCCATTCTCTGAAATCACAAAGCCTGTTGATATTTTCAATATTACTGTTTCTCATTTGAGGGATACCTAATAGTCTGCCTTTGTGACTCATCTGCTGCGACTGTCTTGCAAGCGCCGAAGCTGTTACGCTGTATTTTGCTGGTCTGTGTGTGTCTAATTGACTGTCTTCCATTTAGCAGGCATCTGAGCAGGTCAACTCACTTAACCTCTTATGAATAACATGTCCCCTTTCGCACCAAGGGTTTCTAAGTGAGACGTAGCCGTTACTGAAAACGGGGCTCCATGAAGTGTGTAAATATTCATATCAGGCTGGCAGTATTCTCTCCACACACACACAAAAAAACTTCATTTATTCTTAGCACTGAGATGGGCCAGGTAGAAATAATGTAATTTTATTTTTGGCCTGCCTTATTTGAATATTAAATAACAATTTGTCAAATTTCCACTCGGCTTGTTCTCCTTTTTGAGGAAATTAGATTTATCTCAGGCAAATCCTCTCCTTGAGTGAGCCCATGTATCATCCTGATTACTGCTAGTACTTCCTCCACTAGATAACGTCTTATTGGCATATGACCAGCAGACCTAAGAGATTTACTGTATTTAAGGATCTTGGCATAAAGTCGGCAAAGTTGGCATAAAGTCCCATTGTGGCAGTGTGTATCTAATTGTCGGAGACAGTTTACAGCTGATGATTTTATACACATTCAACTGTTTCAACCTTTAGCACTTCAGTGAGCTCATGTGCGGGGGTTAGCATAAGAGGGAGCAGAGGCCTGAGACTTTGAGAAGAGGCCTTCTTATTGGCGCCCTGCGGAGTCTTCATGGCAAAGAAACACGATTTTGTAGTAAATTCAACATTTCTGGTTGAAACACATTGCGTGTATCCTTTAAGACCTAGCAAACACGTTGAACGCATTTTCTACTTTGTAAAACATATGCAATGGCTTTTGTGAATGCTTTGAATTGCGCTTTGTTTACATATGTTGGATGCTTTTGTCTTCTCTTATATTGATACCTTTTTGTTAGACTGGGTAAGCCCCGCCCACTCTGCCGGCAATTTGATGTCGCCCTGCAGCTCGGTCTGGAAACCTGCACGTTTAATTCTCTTACGATTTTGTGGGATCCAATCACAAACTGGCTTATTGTAGGGTTAGGGGTGGCAGTAGCTCAGTCCGTAGGGAGTTGGGTTGGACACCGGAGGGTTGCTGGTTCAAGTCTCAGTACGAAGTGTAGATTGGTAGCTGGAGAGATGCTACTTCCCCTTCTGGACACTGCCAGGTGCTCTTGAGCAAGGCCCCGTACCTCCTGGGCCAATCTGGAATCTTGCCCCTTATGAGGTCATACGGGGAAGGTTACCTACCCTCTCTCTGCTTTGCCCGCCCAGAGAATTTGGCCCCACAATGAGAAAGAGAGACATCATGGCTTTCAAACGAGCTAAGTGGCAGTTGGTCAAGGCCACACCCCCAGCTTCCACCTTGCCCCCCCCCTCTCCTCCCAAAAAGCTACAGACTCAGAAATGACACATACTAAGGAAAGCTCATTGTGGGACTGGTTCTAGTGGCTGGAATTCTGCACCAAGGCTGAATTTTGGGAAAGAGACTTCAGATTCAGTATTAGGGGACCACTAAGGTCTATATAAAAGAGACTTCAGATACAGTATTAGGGGACCACTAAGGCCTATATATAAGAGACTTCAGATACAGTATTAGGGGACCACTAAGGTCTATATAAAGAGACTTCAGATACAGTATTAGGGGACCACTAAGGCCTATATATAAGAGACTTCAGATACAGTATTAGGGGACCACTAAGGTCTATATAAAGAGACTTCAGATACAGTATTAGGGACCACTAAGGTCTATATAAAGAGACTTCAGATACAGTATTAGGGACCACTAAGGTCTATATAAAGAGACTTCAGATACAGTATTAGGGAACCACTAAGGTCTATATAAAGAGACTTCAGATACAGTATTAGGGGACCACTAAGGCCTATATAAAAGAGACTTCAGATACAGTATTAGGGGACCACTAAGGCCTATATAAAAGAGACTTCAGATACAGTATGAGGGGACCACTAAGGTCTATATAAAGAGACTTCAGATACAGTATTAGGGGACCACTAAGGCCTATATAAAAGCATCCCAACCATGTCATGGGACCTTTGAGATCCTACTGTGGTTGCTAGGCAAATAAATCAATTTTGCAGAAGTGTCATCAGGTCATTTTGATTCAGAATTGTCATCAGTCAGACACCAAGCCAGCCGCAAACATATTGAAATGGACCATCATTTTTCTGTTGCTAAATTATTCAGTACAGGATGGAGCTGTGTGAAAGACTGATGATTGAACGGTGATAGGCAGTGCACTCACGTTTTTTTTTTTAGATATTTTTTTTCCTAGCAAGTCGAGAGAGAGAGAGAGAGAAGGGATATCAGGAAGATAATGGCCCAAACAGTAGTTAGAGAAGTGAGGAACTTTAGTTTCTAAAAACTTGAGAAGTTACTTTCTACATTACAAAAGATACCCAACGAGAAAACTGTAGGTGGGAACGCACAAACACAACAATCTGGATTTGCTTTGTTTGTGAATGTATCATTTACATAATGCTGCTCTTGTTAATGAATAAGCCAGTCAAAGAAATATAATAACAGCACAATGAGCAATACCGATGGGACTTGAGCGTATGTGTGGGTTTTTCTTGAGGACTTCATTTATCGTTTCTTAAAAGCCGAGGTAGCTGTTGTAACTCCATACACGGGGGAAGCCAAAAAAGGTATAATTAAATAGTTTTCACCGGCCAGACTAGCTTTATTTAATCAGAATTTCAATGAGGAAGTGTGTTGGCATGCGGTGCTGCGGTGCATATTAGATGAGTGCCACATTTGTGCGGCCACCCAGTTGTACAACAACCCCCCTGTTTTCCAGCATCAACAGGTCCACTGAGGAGGAGGAGGAGAGGAGGAGGAGGAGGAGGAGGAGGCTGGCTGCTACATACAGGCCTCTATTGATTAACTATGATGACACATGTGGAGGTATGCATACACTCTTCCTCTATGTTGCCTGTATATTTTTAAAATGGCACATAATACACACATACACTTCATATCATCAGCGCTTAGAAGGGATAAGGAGGAAGTCGGAAGGGGAGGTCTCAGGGGCCTCGACAGATTGGCTGCCTGGTTGCCCGTGGAGACAACATATGGGAAGAGGACTGGGTGTGATAACTCTGGGCTTATTTATCAAGGCCGACGAATTCACAGGTTTTGAGGAAGCTTGAATGCTTTTAATATTCCCGAGAGACTCAAAATATAGCACACACACATCTTTTGGATGCGGGTGTTGTGTTCAAAAGGTAAAACTGACTCAAAGAAACACATTCAAACACTCGGTTAAAGTTGCAGTTCGGCCTGTTGGATTCGGCTCGTGGTTTGTGTCTCAGCAGCAACGCCTTCAGGCTGGCTCGCTGTCATGGCAACCATGCCCTCCGATGTCACTTTCCCTAATTTTAGCTCTCGTGGTTCACAGGTTGGTCAGCTTTACCTCGGACCAGAACCACTTTGCCGTCTGTGTGCGTGTGCAAGGGATTAAATGCATAATGTACACAACAGCTTTTATGTGATCATTTATTCATGCAACAAATAAATATTGTCAATTACCTTTTTCAGATTTGTGAATAATGCAGCTGCTCTGTGCCTACTTTCCCCCTTTGATGAAACAGAGCAGTTGTTAATGGAAGAAGGAAGAACAGAACAAAAATACGTAAACAACCTAATGCTTAGTAAAAAGCAATTTCCCAGGCAGTCCTGTTGTATATCTTAGGTGCGTGACAGTTGAATTTAGCAGCTTTTATAGGGAAACCGAGCCCAGCGTGGGTGCAGTCTGCAAGTCTGCATCAACAAAGTGGTTTGGGCATGCTAAACCGGCGACACGTGTGAACCCAGCTGGGGGGTGCGTCTTTTACAGATTGCTTCCATTTAAGGACGCTGGGCCTTTATATGCCGTTGGAGAAAGCTCTGTTAATCCGAGGGAAATGGGGAATAAACATCAGGAGACATTCTGAAAGGGATGAAGGTAACACTTTACAATAAGGTACACCAAACAAGGGTAGTTACTGGTTTTGAAAGAGTAACAAATGATTAGTTACCCTTTTTCAGAAGGGTAGTTACCCTTTTTCAGAAGGGTAACGGAATGATTAGTTACCTCTTTTCAGAAGGGTAGTTACCCTTTTTCAGAATGATTAATTACTCTGTATTTTAAACTGTAGTTACCTTTTTTCAGAAGGGTAACATATGATTAGTTACCCTTTTTCAGAAGGCTAGTTACCCTTTTTCAAAGGGTAGTTACCCTTTTCCAAAAGTTACCCTTTTTCAGAAGGGTAACAAATGACTAGTTACCCTTTTTCAAAGGGTAGTTACCCTTTTTCAGAAGGGTAAGAAATGATAAGTTACCCTTTTTCAGAAGGGTAAGAAATGATTAGTTACCCTTTTTCAGAAGGGTAGTTACCCTTTTTCAAAAGTTACCCTTTTTCAGAAGGGTAGTTACCTTTTTCCAAAAGTTACCCTTTTTCAGAAGGGTAACAAATGATTAGTTACCCTTTTTCAAAGGGTAGTTACCCTTTTTCAAAAGGGTATTCACACTTTTTCAAAAGTTACCCTTTTTCAGAAGGGTAAGAAATGATAAGTTACCCTTTTTCAGAAGGGTAAGAAATGATTAGTTACCCTTTTTCAGAAGGGTAGTTACCCTTTTTCAAAAGTTACCCTTTTTCAGAAGGGTAGTTACCTTTTTCCAAAAGTTACCCTTTTTCAGAAGGGTAACAAATGATTAGTTACCCTTTTTCAAAGGGTAGTTACCCTTTTTCAAAGGGTAGTTACCCTTTTTCAAAAGTTACCCTTTTTCAGAAGGGTAAGAAATGATAAGTTACCCTTTTTCAGAAGGGTAGTTACCCTTTTTCAAAAGGGTATTCACACTTTTTCAAAAGTTACCC
Source organism: Etheostoma spectabile (assembly GCF_008692095.1). Taxonomy (NCBI): domain Eukaryota; kingdom Metazoa; phylum Chordata; class Actinopteri; order Perciformes; family Percidae; genus Etheostoma; species Etheostoma spectabile. The sequence goes on along the minus strand of NC_045740.1, from coordinate 35,214,277 downwards.
TTTTTCAGAAGGATAACAAATGATTAGTCCCCCTTTTTCAAAAGGGTAGTTACCCTTTTTCAGAAGGGAAGTTTCTCTTTTTCAGAAGGGTAACTACCTTCTTAAAAAGGGTAACTAATCATTTGTTACTCTTTCAAAAACAGTAACCACCCATTTTTGTGTACCTTATTGTAAAGTGTTACCAGGGGGAATTTTGAAATTGTAGCTGTACTAATGCGGCGATTTATATTCTTTAGAGCCATACTGTTTGGCTGGCTTAACAGAAATATTTCTGATACTGTGCAAGCCGGTGATTTGATTTTCAGATGGAAGTTATTAGAAACCTGGATGCTTTCAGTGCTGTGATTGTAAAATTGAAACCAGTATAATCTGTGCATGTATCTTCACTGGCCATGAGAAATGATTAGATATAACAATACCAATATATGGAAACTGCATTACATATGAAACACTCAATTCATTTGAAGCGACTATATCTTTCACTTCTTATTTCATTTAAAGGGTTGTGCCTTAAAAGCAGGTGACAGTAAATGGACTGTTCTTATATAGCGCTTATAAAGCACTTTTACATAGTACAGGAACCATTCACCATTCACACACAGTGGCTGAGGCTGCTGTACAAGGCGCCACCTGCTCATCAGATGAACACACACCGGGCTGTAGGGCCAGGGATTGAACCACCAGCCTTCCGATTGGCAGGCAACTGGTCTACAAGTCTAGCACTGATCCACAGCCGCCCTGTCAGTCCGTTGTTAGCTTGTGTCTGGGGGGCTGGGATGGGGGGGGGGGGCTGTCAGAAGCTCAACCAGATTCATGGTTGAGCTATCCCACAGCTTAGCTGACCAACCCAGTAAATCTTTGCCTCTGGGTAACTCCACAGCCAGGATGAGTGATGTCACCACAATGACTCACACTGCATCCTCATTGTGCCTAGATGCTGTAGGACCTCTGTGGTGGAGGTGGACACAACAGATGGACTAAGAGGGGGAAATAATCTCTTATATCTCTTATGGCTTATATTTAATTGCGCTTGTTGTCATAACTGTGCCTTTGCCTGATTCTCATGTACATGTGCATGTCTTAAATTATCTTGCTCATTGACGCTCTAGTCCTCCCTTTTGGGATTTCCGATTTCAAGCAAATGCACAGTGCTACTGGACAGAATTTAGAACTGGGCTAAAATAATTCACACTTAGTATGTGTTACACTATCAACCCCCCTCCCCGCGCCCCTCCTCCGCCAGTGCCTTTCACAACTCTCAAGTGTTGCGGCAAGATTAACAAACGTGGATACAGGGAGATGAAGGGAGGCCAGGTTGGGAGGTGAGCAAAAGCGTTGGAAAAAACGCAAGTCCAGAGTGTGTTAACCTCGGGGTTAATGACATTTTTGTTGGCCTGCCTAACAAGCCACCATCAACGCACCAGCTCTGCGCCATGCATATGAGCATTCTGGCCCAGTGCCACGACTTTGCCGCAGGAGATTGGTCCGTGTGTGTGTGTATGTGTGTGTGGAACAGAGAGATTTAGCGTAAAAGACAGGGAAATAGGAATGTCTAATGTAATGTTTTGACCAAGTGTGTTATTGCGTCTGTGTGCGCACCTCAGCGACCTCGCTGCCGTGTGCACTTTAGCCCCCGAGTTTAGCCGAGCAGAAGAGGAAGCGGCTGAATGATGGCACTGTCTGCCCGCTGGCGCGCTTGCTGTGAGTGGGGGACGAGCATTTGGGGGGAGGAACAGAAGAAGAATGACACCCTTCTCACGCAACAGGTGGGACACGCAGCAGGATGCACCAGGAGCGGACGTGGCTGGGACTTATAATAAACCCAGCTCTGTAATCTGTGTGTACCTGGAGCTGTGGTTCCTACACGGGTGTGTACACATCAGATGGAGTTGATTGTGGAAAGCTATTCAGGTGCATCCTATCCACCCTATAGAGCAGGAGTGTTTATCCCTCGTGTTGTCCTCCCTCCCACAATACAACATTTAGTTTTTTCTGTCCAAATTGAAAAAATAACTTTTTGTTCGCTTTGTTTTTGTTACTTTTTTCCATGTTTTTTCCCCCACGTTTTTATGTTTTTGTCCCTTTTTTCTTCTGCGCTATTTTTCTCCCGTTTTTTAATCTTTTTTGGTAATTTTTGTCACTTTCTTCAACGTTCTCTATCAGTTTAATTTTTCAAATGCCATAAAATTGAATAAAACACCCAAATATCAAAGAAAGTAGTAAATTTATCATTTATTTTACTTGTAAAGAGCGTTGTATGGAACCCTTCACATAATTCTTTGGACATTTCGGTTGATAGAAACCCAAATTTCTGAATGGAAACCTTTTAGAAAATGGGTCAAATTTGACCCGAGGACAACAGGAGGATTAAGAAATGAGAAACCATCAAAGAGCGAAACAGAAAAGCGGGAGTGTGACAGTTGTCAGGTGGGAGTATCGACTGGAGAAGATCGTGATCCTTGCCGTGATGGGATTTGTCAGTTTCCCTGCGCTCGAACAGGGTTCCACTCTTTACTTCCCACCTCTGCAGAAGGATTTTCTTTCATAGCTGGGCTGTATCAGCTCTGGTGTTGCCTTACTGTAAGTGATCCAGACCTTGCAGGATTTCAATCAATCATCAAAGAGTGTGTGTCTGTGTGCTCCCCGCTGCTCAGAATGAGCTTTCTGTAGAGGCGGTTAATGGAAAAGGTCACCTTTCCTCGAGGCTGTGCTGGCTCGCCGCAAAGACAGAGAAAGGATCAGAGACGAGGGACAGATAAACCTCAGAGACCGAAGAGACAGGGTTGTTGGTTGCATTGAAGTTTAGCTTTGTGGATTCCCTTTTCTTGCAGCTCTGTTGAAAAGTCATAAAAACGGATACACTTGATATAAGAGAGTAAATGGACCATAGCGTGCTGGTCCCAGTGTGCATCTCTCGTCTTAGTTTTCGCTCGTATTCCCTGGCACATTCTGACTTTTCAATGCTCACACATGAATATTTACACATTCATGGAACCTGATCTGGAGATAGGAATTCATCTGCATTTAGAAAAGCTCGCTGGGTAAAGTTGAGCAGTGGGTGGGAATGTTTTTTTCACTTTGACATTTAAGGGCTTTCACTAACATATTTTGCTGCTGTGGAGGTCTTTGGGATGGCACAGTCACTCAGTCAGTAGGGCAGTTGGGTTGGGAGCTGGAAGGTTGCTGGTTCAAGTCCCCATACAGACCAAATTATAGTGGTGGACTGATGGCTGGAGAGCCCCCCCCCCCAGTCTGACATCTCTCCATTAGTGCGTGTGTGTGTGTAGTTCAAGCCTGTGTGTAATAATAGAGTGAAAACATAAGTATATTATAATTAAAAATGTGTTCCAGTGTTAAATATTCTTTAGAATTAAAAGTGTATTGATCTTTAAAAAGGTGTATCTGCATTGTCATGCCATCGTCATTATATCAGATGAGAAATGGTCTCAGAACGACAATGCTATGCCAATAATTTCTGGGACAATTTATCATCCAGCAAAATTTGTTATCGTGACAGGCCTACTCTTAACCTAGTTGCCGTTCACATCTGACTTTTTCCTATCTTTATATCTCATTTTTTTCCGCTTGAAGCGTAGGAGAATCAGAGGAGGCGAGAGACGAGAGCTCAAGAAGGAGAGAGAACACGGGCTGCACTTTGTCATTCTTTTGTCTTGCGTCTCAAAGGCCTGCTCGCCGGCTTGATTACCATGTGAGCTACTTTGTGAAGGAGTGCCGCACAGCCTTCTGAGTGCTATCAGACACTGTTCCCTTTTTTCTATTGTGGCCAGTCATGAGGAAAGACATTCAAGAGAAGGGGACATTTTCCAGTTTACTCTGGAGCGGTGTTTGTGTTTGCACAACAGTGCATACTTGCTTTGAGAGCTTCCCCATCTGGATGAATGATGCATGAATTTTAAAATATCCTCATAAATTGAACTTTTTGTATTCGGCGTATCATACTCAAGTCCTCGTTTACTCCTCATATTCTAGTCTCAATCACGCTTACACGGTTGATAGAAAATCAGTTTTTCATGTTTTGATCAGTGAAAGTGATGGTTGAGTTTTCATTTTTCAACGCTTGTTTTTTTCCCTGCCTCTTTCACTGACAACTTTTTATTTGTAAGAGCTGGGTTTGTTACTTGTGGCCAATACTGCGGCGAAAAGTTGCAGGCAAATAAGAGGATATAAACCAAGCTGTCAAAGAAATTTCAGTCACAGTGAAAGTTGTCAAGTAAACAAAACGAGTGGCGGATGGTTACATGGTTTATGGCAAATGTTTTTTGCATATTCTAGTCTTTTCATTTTCTTTGGCATTGCACATATATTAAATGTTTCTTTTCTGGTTTTACTCAATTCTTACCTCTAAGAAGTAACTTGCTTGAAACATGGAATCCATAATGGTGAATTTCATGTGCTGCTTTTGTTTTTGGTAAAGGTTAAAATGCAGCACTGACCCACTGCTAGTATCAGCTTGGCTCGGCTCGGCTCTACTCTCCCAAGGTGCCTGGTCCTCCTTTTTCCTTTGGAGATTTAGTACTGCCTCATGCAAGCGTGGCTGGTTGTCATAGCGCCGCCGCGGGAAACTGCCGTGACATAACGTGACACAAACACAGAACGCCGAAGGTGTGTTGTTTTGGATTCTCGGCATGAGGCTGCTTGCCAGAAGACACATTTAGTTTCTAAAGAAGCTGGAGGCAGCAAAAAAAACACTACTGGCTGAACTACTCTAACGCGGCCGGTTTGTTCAGGACACCCCCGTCTGTCTCTAGCAATGATGTGATTAATGACGATTCTCTCTGACCAATCAGTAGTCTGCAAGATTTCGCATCCCCTTTTGGTATCACCTGAGCTCGCTTGGAACCTCGACATAGATAGTACAAACTGTTACCAGGTACCAGGGACTTTTTTTAGTAATGGAAAACCAAAAAAGGTGAGGTGGTACCATGCAGTGGAAAAACGCTGTTAGCTGTTTATACTTGTGAGAAGCATGTTGTGAAATGGATTATGCATCTTAAATGTCCCATGACATGGTGCTCTTTGGATGCTTTTATATAGACCTAAGTGGTCCCCTAATACTGTATCTGAAGTCTCTTTTATATAGACCTTAGTGGTCCCTAATTCTGTATCTGAAGTCTCTTTTCTATAGACCTTAGTGGTCCCCTAATACTGTATCTGAAGTCTCTTTTATATAGACCTTAGTGATCCCCTAATACTGTATCTGAAGTCTCTTTTATATAGACCTTAGTGGTCCCCTAATACTGTATCTGAAGTCTCTTTATATAGACCTTAGTGGTCCCCTTATACTGTATCTGAAGTCTCTTTTATATAGACCTTAGTGGTCCCCTAATACTGTATCTGAAGTCTCTTTTATATAGACCTTAGTGGTCCCCTAATACTGTATCTGAAGTCTCTTTTATATAGACCTTAGTGGTCCCCTAACACTGTATCTGAAGTCTCTTTCCCAAAATTCAGCATTGGTGCAGAATTCCAGCCACTGGAGCCAGTCCCACAATGAGCTTTCCTTAGTATGTGCCATTTCTGAGTCTGTAGCTTTTGGGGAGGAGAGAGTGAGGGGTAAGGTGGAGGCTGGGCCAAATTGTGTGGGCCAAATTCTGGACGGGCAAAGCAGACAAAGGGGAGGTAACCTTGCCCCTTACGACCTCATAAGGGGCAAGATTCCAGATCGGCCCATCTGAGTTTTCCTTTTCTCAAAGACAGAGCAGGATACCCAGGGCTCGGTCTACACCTATCACCATTTCTAGCCACTGGGGGATCACAGGCAGGCTGGGGGAACTCACATTAAAAAACCATATAAAGTCAATATTATTAAATATAGTGAGTATCTTAACAATGGATTCTAAAAATGCAGGGATAAAAGACATTTCAATGTCTAAGGGCATTTCCACACCTGTAGTTTGTTTGCTCTGGTCTGTTTGGAAACAAGTGTTTCCCTTGGTTTAGTTTCCTTTCACACCGACTCAATCGAAGAAAAGCATTACGCAAAAATGTTCACGCTTATTGGTCAGATGTGTCGAGGGCAGTGAGATTTTCAAATGCACGCCCCCTCAGGATTGGCGACTTTCATTGCTCAATGCTAGACCCTTAACCTTTCAGATTTGGGTCTGGATTTCCAGGCTGGCAACACAGGGACAAAAGTATAAACTAGAATAAAAGTCTAGTAATTTAATATGAGCATAGCAGGGCAACAAAACGAATATGCACAACCTGTGGCTGTTGTTGATGTCTTGGGTTTTAGATTCCCATCTCAGTGCACAACTCTACATGGCTTCATCTACATGACGGCACAGAGAAGACATTCTTAAAAGCTCGTCTGACAGAGAGGCCATTGTACGCCTAATGTCACCACACTTTCCTCCACCTCCTCCTCTTCCACCCTCTCATCTTCCATTTCCCTCTTTCTCGGTTGCTCTTTGTTTTAGTCTTGCTTCTCAGTAGAGCCCGACCGATAAAGGATTTTTAAGGCACATACCGATACAAATATATGGTTATTTAAAAATCCGATATTCCGATATATTGGCTTATATACAGTATATTTAAAAAAAAAAGATCCCGAAACGCATTACAAAACATAAACAGATTTCCCTAACATCAGTTATTTGTAGTTATTTATGAGTTCTCACTAATAACATAACATAAACATAAACATAAACATCATTTGTTTTATTGTCACAACAGAACAGAGGAACATCAAAATATATTAAAGTTCTGATACATAAAATGTATAAAAATACAAACTTAATTTATGAAACTTAAATTCCTTTTAAACAAAAACACATAAAATCAGTGTTGCCAACAGGGACGCTGTAGAGCGTCCTCTGGTGGACAGACTATGCAGCGCCAACACTCATAACTCATAATGGTTGACAGTCCGTTTTTATTTTTTAAAGAATCCATTTATCAGAATCATTTATTTGTCATTAGAAATGATTCTGATGAATGAATACTTGAAAAAATTCAGTCGGCCATTATAAATGTCAATACCGATATATTGGGAAAAGCCTAATATTGGCCAATAATATCAGCCCGCTGGTAATATCAGCCTGCCGATATATCGGTCAGGCTCTAATGTATATTTAAGAAGAAACCAAGATAGAGATATGGCTCCCTACTGTATTCCAGCTTTCTGTGGGTGTGTATCTCTGTTTGTGGGATGAATTGGCACGCTGCTCATACTGACCCGAAGTTCAAGTTGTATTGTGCCTTGCATGAAACATAAAGCAGTCGGCTCTGGGCAGTTAAAGGCTTGTTCCTCTTCTCTCTTCCAAAATGGAAATACACATTCCAAAAAATAAAAGTGCTGCATGCAACAAATGTGTGCGCATTCAAACACAATTATGAATAAAAAACATGCATTAAAAGCGCAATTAAAAACCACAGCATAAAGCCATTAAAATACCGGCAATGCAAATAAAGAAAGTTGGTGAGACTGTAGATGACACATGACTGGAAATAGATAATTTTGTATTTAGATACTGCATATATGGAGACCATGCTGCATGTAAAAGGCCACAGTTTTGTGTGTCCTGTTTAGAGCCCGACTGATATATGTGCCGGCCGATATTAGCCATTTCCCAATCGGTATTGGCATTTATAATTTAAATATTCATTCTTCCATCAGAATTATTTATAATGACAAATACGTGATTCTGATAAATGAATATTTAAAAAATAAAAACGGACGGTCAACCATGTTGTGAGTGTTGGCGTTGCAGAATCTGTCCACCAGAGGACGCTCTACAACGTCCCTGTTGGCAAAACTGATGTGTTTTAGCTTTAAGTTCCACATCTTAAGTTTGTATTTTTACACATTTTATTATCAGAACTTTAATATATTTTGATGTTTCTCTGTTCTGTTGTGACAATAAAACAAATTATTATCATATTATTTCAGTGAGAACTCATAAATAACTACAAACAACTAATGTTTGGTAAATGTTTTGTAACACGTTCCAGTATTTTTTTTATTTTTTTAAATCTTCATCAGACAATATATTGGCATATCGGATTTTTAAATAACCAAATATTCGTACCGGTATCGCCCTTAAAAATCCTTTGTAATACTGTTATACTGTTACTGTTATATAATACCTCATAGGACACTGGAATCTGTGCAATTTCATTTCATACAGTGCAATATTTAATACATTAACCTTTCCATTACTGTGCAATATTTATTTACTTAATATTAGTACTTAATCATTTCATTCCATCACTGTGCAATATTATTTATTGTGTTAACACTTACCTATGCTTATTCAAGCTGATTTATATATGTATACTTGACAGTCACTACACTTTATATCTTTGACTTTATATTTTTGATATTTTGTTATATTCTTATATTTTTTTGTGTCAACACTGCAAAGGGATTGCTTTAATCTCGTTGCACAAGTACCGTGTACTTGTGTATAATGACAATAAAGGCATTCTATTCTATTCTATTCTATTCTATTTATCAGTTGGACTCTAGTCCTGTTACAGTAAAAGGTCCTGGAGACATCAAACCTCCTTTTCTGATCTAAAGTCAAGTACCTTGCGCATAGAGGGAGTTACATTTTGAAATGAAAATGTCAAATCCAGTATACTGTGATTGTATACTTGTCTTTTTCAGGGATGGGGGTTTTCCCCTTTTTTTAAATCTTTTTGGGGGGCATTCGTTTCCCTCCCACCCCCACCCCCAACCCCTGGAAAGGGAACATTCCAAAATTAGCCCTCACTTCATTTTTTTAAAAAAACTTTGAAAAATTTTAAAATTTGGCCCCAAAGCTCTCTCAGCTGCTATCTCAAAACCTTTATGTTGTTTTCAATTAGACAGAATGAAGTTTTAATGGGGACGAAAAGCGTGCCCCCTTTTTTACTTTTATTTTTTATGATTTAAATGCTAAAAAGGGGAAATTTGCCCTTGCATTAGGTTTTTAATTTTTTAAGTTCCTTTTTCTTGGGAAGTTTAATTTTGTTACCAAAAAATTTTTCAAAATGCCCTCCCTGAAAGGAAATTTTGGCCTTTTTTTAAAAGCAACACCCTTACAAAGTCCGGATCAGTGTTTTTTTTTTTAAAATGTTTCCCAGATACCGTGGAGAATTTTATGTTAAAAAGTTGCCGTTTGGGGCTCCAAGAAATTTTTGTGCGTGTTGAGTGCCAAGTTTGGGTTTAGTGGGATGGGGGGGTGGATTTTAAACCCATGCCTCGGGGGGGGAGAAACCCGGGGTTTTATTCCCAAAATGGCCCTCAACCAAGTGTCCTGAGCCAAAACACTTAATCTTAGTTGTTCAAGAGGGTTTTGACGTCGTTTTTTCACCCCCCCGAGTGGTTGGGCGCCGATTTTAGCGCGCCCGGGGTCCCCTTTTTGGCAAGTAGCATGGGAAAGGGTGCTAACACGAGAGTTCCCGGAATGGGGAAAACTGTAAAAATGGACCTACTTTAAAAAAGTTCATCACTGTGGCTAAAAGTTGCATCAACCAAACCAAGGCAGTCAAATGAATGGGTTTTTAGCTAACGGAGCAATAAAAAACTAGACAGAAAAGTTTTGAAAAGGGGCCCATTTCTGTTATTGTTTGTAATGAGGAAAAATTTATCCCCATGGGGTCTCACAAAATTTTCCCGTTTTGACATGTAAACCGTTTTAAAACTGAGGGGTGCAAAAACAGCACTCGAAATCAGTCAAAGGGGGTGAAAAGCTTTTGGGTAAAAACGTCAATAAAAGGCATGTAAAAAGTTGTGTTGTGGGTTTTTGGGGGGTGGGGGGTTGGGGTGTGGTGGTTTAAGGTTTGTTAGCGGGTGGAGGGGAAAAAGGGTCGTGTGGATTGGCCCCCTTGGGCCAGGGTTCCCTGCGGGGGGATAACCCGGGGTAGACCTACCTCACTTATCATGGGTAAAAATTTTTAAAAGGAAAGGTTATTACATTTTCCCAATTCCCCCCCATAATTTTTTTTTAAACCCACACAGCTGTTGGATGAAAACCAAAACTCCGCCCCCAAACACACAACCGGTTTTGGGGGCCCTAGGGGGCGTAATTTGTTTTCCCCTTGGGGTGGGCCTCAATGCCCTGGGGTTCCTCCCCCCCCAGTAGAAAAAAACATCCCCCTAACGAAGAAATCCTTTTTCCCCCTCTTTAAACCTGCCCTTTTGCCCCTTTTGGGGAAAGTGAGTTTCGCAGGCTGAAGTGGTTTCATTATAACTCCGATGAGATCGAGACACACTCATTCAACGCGCAGGTGAAGGCTTCACTCAGCTGGGTGAAGTTAATGGAACTTCCAATAAAAGTGTTTACCAGAGCTCTGTTTACCTGGACGCATAGTACATAGTACTGTCAATGCCAATAGATGCGCTCATACTGTATGAACAGTTTCCTGATGCTAGTGTATAGCAAGGTGCATCATGTGTAATTGTGCTGTGCTTAACCCTTGTGTTGTCTTCCCGTCGGCCAACATTTAGTTTTTCTGGGTCAGCATTTTAAGTTAAAACCTCCTTAAGACACCTTTGTCACTTTCTTTGTCGATTTTCTTGGACATTTCTGTTTTTCTCCAACTTTGTTGTCACTTTTGGACGTTTTCTAACTTTTCCCAAAGTTCTTTCTCACTTTTTAAAGTGTCGTTGTCAATTATTTTTTTTGCGTTATTTTGGAAAGCTTTGTTGTTTTTCTGTTACTTTTTTCAGTGTTCTTAAATCATTTTTTTCTTAAATTAAGTAAAACACCTAAATTCAATGAAAATAGTCAACAAGTTATTTAACTTGTGAGGAGCATTGTATGGAACCACCCACGTTATTTTTTTGGTTGAAGGAAACCAAATTTCTGATTTAGAAACTTTTTGAAAATGGGTCAGATATGACTCCGAGGACAACAGGAGGGTTAAGTAAGAAACAAGGCGAGGGAAATGTTGTTTAGCGGTAGTGTGTGAAGGGAGTTTTGACGTATTATAATTCTTTTTCCAACGTTTGTCACTTTTTTTTGACGTTTTCAACACTATGTAACACTAACTTATTAACTTTAGGTTTACATTTTTTTTTTAGAATTTATGTTCAGTAAACCTTATTTATAGTAAATGATACCTAATGTTTGAGTTAGAAAAGCAGAAATTAGGAATTATTGAGACTAAAATTAAAGGAATGGATGTTGATGGAAAATCACAGACTGGAATATGTCAACTTTTACTCAATACTATTTCAAAAACATTTCAATTTGTTTTTTCAAATGCTATAAAATTGAATATGAAAATAAAGTAGAGCCTTGTACTTGCCAAAGAGCGTTGTGTGGAATCAATCATGTCATTTTGGGTAATTAAAAAGAACGTTGATATAGGAAACAGGTCAATTTGACCGGAGGACAGCATGAGGGTTAAGGTAATTTGACAGCACTGTGCATTGAAAAGGATGATTGCTAGATTACAATGGGACATTAAGAGTTGTTTTCTTTCTCGAGTCTTTGTCCAAGTTCAAATTTAACAGCATAGTCTGCTTCCTGTTAAGCACAATGTATTTCCCTCTTGGTTGCTTAGAGTCAGAGTGCGGTTTGGTCTTTGTGCAGGTGATGTCCTTCCATCAATTCAATGTGCCAAGACAGGCAGCTCTCGCTCTCTGTCACTCTTATACCCCCATCCCCCCCACCACCTCTCACTGTGCTACAGTGAGAATACGGCCTGTGTGTAATATGGCTGTCGAATGTAGCACCTGTGTCCTGCTGCAGGCTGCTGTCCCACTGGCTTGGATGTTATCCCTGCTGGTTCTCACACACTCAAATGCATTCTACCCGTTCCTCTCATTTCAGCACTCTCTCTCTGCTCATTCATATGCTACACGGGATTCCCATTTCGCTGCCTAGATTCTATTCCTTCCGGCGTTGTGGGAGTCCGCACCTGCGGGTTTCATGGACACACATATACATACGTACATACACACATTTGTTGGCTGAGGTCTTGCACGGCTTCTATTTAAACTGTGGGGAAGCTGACTCTAGAAGCATTTAGATTTGCCCACTGAGTTCCAGCTGTGAGGGAAAAAAGGTGCGGGAGACATGACAAATAGAGGCAAGAGAATATCATCAGACTCCAGCCGCCTGAGATTCATTTTAAAAACATGTTTAATGTGGACTGCAAATTTTAAAAGCCTACAGATCTGTTAAGCCACAACCCACAGAGGTTGTATTGCTTTTCACAGGTAATACATTCTCTGCCATAGAGGGGCTTTTTATATCGCTGTTAATGCTGTCAGACACAGGTAGTGGGATGTGCGAACATCAGTGCAGAAAACCTGACACCCGCTGAATGCACAAAAAAAGATCTGTTGGGTACAGTGTACCGTATAAGACGAGGTCTGTATGCATTTGTATAGGTGCAGTGTGTGTAAAAGTGTACCTGTGTGCTCAAACCGTTATGGTCAGTGAAACCAGCTTGCCGCTGCTACATTTTCCTTTCAGCAGGTTGACTCATACAGCTACATGTGAGTCAGCTGAGTTTGATACCTCATCCCTATTGAGACACACACACACACACACACACACACACACACACACACACACCACACACAACACACACACACACACACACCACACACACACACACACCACACACACACACTCTCACATCCACTCAAAGCAGAAGCACTCTCCCTGGGCACTCTCCCTGTCCACCATCCCAAAAACACTTTGTGGAGGTGGATGTGTGTACTTGACTAGGCATCCCTGGGAGTCTGGCCTCATCACACACTCCTAATTTTAGCTCAGACAAGTCTGTAGCCCTCAGCAACTTTAGCACTTTATTCCAGTGAGAGATAGTCTGGCTCAACGGATGTACGCTGCTGGGATAAAGCCAGTGTGTCTCTCACGCACCGGATGTCCCTCCCCTGTTACTGTCTCCGCTATGGGGCTTAGTGCAGCCCAGCATGGTTGGGATTGGTTTAACCCTCGGGTTGTCTTACCGTCAAAATTGAAAATCAACACTTTTGTTGAGGCATTTACTCAATGTTTTTAAGTTTTTTCTTTAAGTTTTTGTCCCTTTTTTCAACACTTTGACATTTGTTTCAATGTTTGTCACTTTTTTTGACATTTTTAACACTACGTAACACTAGCTTATTAACTTTTTACAGTTATTTTCGGAATTTATGGTCAATAAACCTCATTTATAGGAAATTATACCTAATGTTTGAGTGAGAAAAGCAGAAATTAGGAATTATTTAGGCTAAAATTAAAGAAATGTACTGTATTTTGATAGATAATCACAGACTGGAATATGTCAACTTTTACTCAATACTATTTCAAAACCACTTCCATTTTCTTTTTAAAATGCTGTAAAATTGAATATGACACCCCAAAATTATTGAAAGTAGAGATTTGTACTTGCCAAAGAGCGTTGTGTGGAATCAATCATGTTATTTTGGGGAGTTAAAAAGAACATTGATATAGGAAAATGGGTCAAATTGACCAAAGGACAACATGAGGGTTAAAGAAATGCAACAAGCCAGAGCGTTTCCCCCCCATAGGTGGTGTAGCCAGACTAAGACTAGGTCCGAGTAGAGCACCACCCTTCCCCTCTGAGATAGAAATGTCCCACTCATAATCCAGTGTTAAACAAGGGGTAGCTCCAACCAAAAATATATCATGCAAATCTTTTAAAAGGATTTCCAATTGTTGAAAAATGTATTATGAGATACTATACCATTTAACTTATACCTCTTAAAGGTTGCTCTTTATTGCCTTATTGGTTTTTCCTTTTGTATATAATACAGAATTTCAATCAGGAGAGACTTGTTTGCAGATACGCAAAGGTTTATTGTAGATGAGCATAGTAAAATGTACAGTCTTTGGAGCTTCAGACTCCATTGTTATAGAATAATTTGTAAAAGGGGTAAGGAAGCCAAGAAAATCCCCCCCGATGGAGTCTAGACAATGGTGGTGGAGGCTTTGCCTGAAATGACAGCTGACAGCAGCAGGGAGAGAATCAGATTTAATGCAGGGTAGTGACGCTGTGATTGGCCCTTGGAATTTGTGGCCGATTCTGTTTGGTTTAACAGGAAGGTGACAACAGCTGATTCAATTTAGAAAGAGCGCAGTGATTAAATGTTTTCCTGAAAGAATTTCCACTGAGCTACATTAGTTTCTTTTTTGCTGTCAAACCCAGTACTAGAGAAATAACAGAACGGCGGAGGCCCCTTGCTGCTCTCTGTTTGAGGAACTATCTCTGTCAGCCCCAGAGCTACGAAGCCAAAGTAGAATACAGAGCAGGATGTCAGTCATCGTGGTGAAACGTTCACTTAGTCCAACTTCTAAACTCGCGAACTGTACTGTCAGTTTGTGTTGTCCATTGCATTCTGGGAGCCATTTTGTGGAAATGACTGTTCCGTCAGCCTGCATCAAATGATGTTACTTTACGTTGTCTAGGATGTCCAAAATGACATTTAACTACCTAAAAGGACGTTTTTTTTGTGGGGCGTAGCAAACGTGTAGTCTATCATTAGAGGACTTGCGACCGCGTGGTCAATGTTAGGAGAGAAGGGTGTCAATGAGTGTGGAAGTAGAGCGTTTGGGACAGGACACTCTAGCAAAACTGGGAGTAAGTATCACAGGGAGTCTCTAATCCACTCAAAAGTGTTTTATAGCCGATCAAAACCTGGATTGGGAACCGCCTTTGACCGATTAACAATCAGAGCTCGAGCCTATTTAACTTGCCACTCTCCCTGAATCTTGAACAGCTCTGGGGAGTAGTCTTCTTCCTGTCCCATACTGTTGCCCAGCACAACAAAGGCTTTGGACTGACAGCCTCGACGTAAAATTTCACCTCTAGAGAATGTGAAGCACTAATCTGGATGTAAACCTTAGTTGTCTGACAACCCGTCCCAGACCAAGGGACGTTTTCAATTATCTTTGCTGATTTCACCCTCCCCAGAGAGACTCTTTTATAACACCTTTAATATCCTTGTAAAGCTAATGGCGGAAGTCCTTTTTTCTAGATGATAAAAGTGGCATTTATAAGCAAAAATGATCTGGTTACTTTCCATTATGGACCACAAAGACTGTCTGTGTGTGTGTGTTCAAATTGGTGACATCTACTCTTTGAGGATGGGGGGCGGGGGAGTTAATTAGACAACTTAATAGGCCTTCAGGTCCAAGGGAAATCCACATGATCTGTTGTTTGTGAAAAGAGTCTTTAGAATCTAAAATGTTAACAGGTTGATTTTCTTTCAGACCCTGTACATTAAAACTCACAAAACAGCAGCGTTTTTATTTGTTGTACTGGAGAAGTACAGTAAAAAAATGTCACATGCAACCCACTGTATGTATGTCAACACTTAAATGTCTTAAAAAATTAAAATAATGAAAGTGCCATCAGGTAGTTATTTCTGAGCATGCTCCTTTCCCTCAGTTTCCTTTCATTTTTGAATTTATTTATTCAGCTTTTATTTTTGACAGGACAGATGAAGACATGAAAGGGAGAAAGGGGGGGGGGGGAGACATGCAGCAAAGGGCCCCAGGTTAGAGTCGAACCCAGGCCCGCTGCATCGAGGAGTAAACCTCTTTATACGGGCGCCCGCTCTACCAGCTGAGCTATCCGGGCGCCTCACAGTTCCCTTTTTAAATGTCTCTGGTTGGAATTAGGCTGATGGGAGTGTCAGAGGGCTTCAGGGCCAGTCCGACACATGTAGCCCAGAGCACATCACATGCTGTAAGGACGCACACATGCAATCGAACTGTAACTAACGGGTCTCTTAATGGCCATCTGAGAGTTAAGAAATCACAACGTGTTTGCAGCCCACTCAAGAAATCAAGTAATTAGACGATGTTTGTGCACTTGGGCATGTGTGTTTTTGTTTCTGTTGTACTATTTCTTTAATGACTACAATTTCTGCATCCCTGTCTACAAACTTCCTTTGCCTGGGTGCTGATCAAAGGCGCAAACAATGCAAACGGCAAAATGAAGAGGGGAATTTTCTAATTATGCGTCGCTACTGCATTTTTACTACCAGTAAAAAAAGTGTAACAGGCTCTTCACTTACAAAACAATTGACCCAGTCATAGCGCACTTATATTCTTGACAAAGATGAGCAGCAAGTTTCTTTTTGAAAGCACGCATATTTTTTTAAAAGTTATTTTTGGGGCTTTTCCGCCTTTCATTTTTTGACACGACAGTTAGGAGAAAGAGGGGGAAGACATGCAGGATATCCTCACAGGCCGGATTCAAACCCTGGACCTCTGCATTGAAGCATAAACACAGGTGCATGTGCGCCTGCTCTACCACTGACCCACCCCGGCCACTGAAAGCATGTATTCAATCAGTTTCTGAGACTCTTTCTTAGAATAGGAAAGGGAAAAAAGATGCATTTAATTTTATACATATAAGTATACCTGCTACATTCAGTTATTTCTTTTAGTGGTCTATTGTAAGCTATACTGGGCAACTGTTGCTTTTGCCTTCTTTTTTGTTTGTTTGTGCAAAGTCTTTTCTTTCTTTACCACCCCGTGAAGCACTTATTATATTTCACCAGCATGTCCACCCACTAGCTGTCCTATTACATTTTTCCAAAATAACATATTCTCCCCTCCCAATATTCTCTGGAGCATCTGACGGACAAAATAGGGCTCAGTGAAATGCCAAACTCATAATCCAATTTCATAATTCACAATTCTCCTTTCCTACCCGCTCGCCAAGCCGAGAGCAGCAGAAGCACAGAGGGATATGTGCACTGATGTGTGGACTGTCAGCGAGTGAGAGGCGAAGGGTTAGAGGTTTTGTACAGCAGGCTGCTCTGAATGTAGAATAAACTGCAGGTTTAAAACCTATTTCCTTTTTTCTTTAGGTGACATTCTGGCAATAGCTGGTCTCTTATAGTCTTCTTAGAGTTCTGAAGTGACTGCTTCAGTGTCTTCAACTTTCTGGATGTAAAAATGTTATTCAACCTGTGTCACTGGCATAGAGAAGTCCACTTAATTCTTCATGCACCTGCCCCAACATGAGGGGTTTGTTAACCCTTTTCACTGCCACTCTCATTTATTGACTTACATTTTAGCCTGATTCCTATTGGAATTCGGTCCCAGAACATATTTGTTTGGGAGTGACTTGACCTCATTATTCCCCTTTTTTTATTTCTCTTTTTCATGAGTATACAAACTGTTTGTGTGTGTGAGCCCCACAGCTCCCCCCCCCCCCCCCCCCCCCCCCCCCCCCCCAGGCCCTCACCAAGGCCTTACGCGTCTGTGGCTCATTCCTTGGCTCTGAACTCAAATGTCTTGGCATCCATTCATGGGTACACAGGCGTGATATTGAATAACACAAAGAGAGAGAGAGCGCTCTGATTTCCCTGCTGGGTTTGCCCTTTGTGGCCACTCGCCGTCATCCACACCCCCCCACCCCCCCCCCCTTGCATTGGGTGGCACAGAGACACACCATGGCCAGAGGAAGGAGACTCAGATGATGTAACCGAGGACCGCGGGTAGCACAATGAGACAAAGCCAGTTTTCTCATATCTTGTCTATCGCCCATGCTTTTCCTTCTCCTTAAAGATGTGACATTTTTAGCCCAAATCATGGTTTAATGAAAAACCATAACAATGCCATGGGCTTTAATAAATGCATAAATTAAAAGGTCATGGAAAGAGAAGCTGTAAAACCTGGAAGGGAAAGAGCACTGATCACCTTTTTGCTCTACTTTAGGATTAATATTATTTATTCAGAAGTGATTTACTGTGCATGCTCATTCATTCATTCATATTTATTATACAGGGAAGTTAAAAAAGTAACATTACAGTAGAATACAAACAGGCTTGACTCAGTTTAAAAACTGGTTTCCAGCAGGTTCCTGTTCTGCAGAAACATAAAGCACTGAACGTGGTTACAGCACATCGGGACAGACATTTGTACAGGACATCAATATGGACTAGACAGATTCAGACAACTAAAACAACAACAATACAGTTTTGGAACATGAAGACAGAAAGATTTATACAAGACATCAGCTGGGCTAGACAAATACAGACTTAGACTGTACATGAGCGGTTAATGTGTGCAAGTGTAACTGTTAAGGAGCTGTTTCTATGCCTTTTTGAAATATGTGATGGATGATAGTGTTCTGATGTCATTCCAAATCTTGGTGTATGTATAGAAAAAAGATTTCTGACCAAAGTTGTTTTTTACATGGAGGA
Organism: Etheostoma spectabile; assembly: GCF_008692095.1. NCBI lineage: Eukaryota > Metazoa > Chordata > Actinopteri > Perciformes > Percidae > Etheostoma > Etheostoma spectabile. Next base: position 35,196,129 of record NC_045740.1, on the reverse strand, counting down.
ACTGGAATATGGAATAAGTGCTTGGGAGACTGACCTAGTGAGGCGTCCTGGTCTCATGTGTGTCGGAAGAAGCGCAGCAAGTGCTGGTAAGGTTGCGCCTCTCACTGGATGGTCCTGTTTGATTATCATGCTGCATGGTAGGCAAACACTGACCAGTCAATATTTCTGCCATGAGGTCTGTCACAGTGTGTGTATATTAGCACGCTGGCTCATTGAGCGGTTGGGGTGGTGATCGAGCAGGAACAAAGGCTATGGCAGCAGAAACAGAGCATGTTTCTATACATTAATCCTTTTCAGGGATTTTGTTTTATTTTTTGGATTAGATCCACTTGTCAATCTAATTATCTGAAGTTTGGTGGAAAAAACTCGTGAATAAAGCTGGTGAAAGTGCGTTTCCATCCGATGGCTTTAAAGCCAATAAAGACCTGTGGTGATGACGTCACATGCTGTTTTACGATCAGATTGGTACATCAAATTGATTTTAGACATTTTCCATTTATTTTCACACTGAATCATTCAAGAAAACATTTGTGAACAAAGTTTTTCTTGACAAAATGGGTCACGCCATCTACCCACACATGGTCAATAGTAGACAAGTTGTAATAGTGCTTATGTGCCAGCTGATAGCGACATATCAAGCTATAATAAGAAAACGACACTATCGACCCATTGCTGTGATGATTTAGATGCAACTTATCTCTTATTGTCCCTCCGGCACCGCTGCGAGACTCTTTTTTTTTAGACATGTCTCGCTGTCTGAGCGTCTTCCATTGACTCCGCGGGACGTCCCTCGGCTTGTCCTAACCTTTGTCGGCCATTTCCTTCACGAGTTCCTGATAAATTAAATTCAGAAAGTCTCTCGTCTCCTTGTCCGTCCACATCCATCTGTCTTTGTTGACGCCCGCCATGTGTGCAGACAGAGAGGAAATACTGGGTGGAAATTAACTAAAACTTCTTCTTCTTCGTTTTGTGGCGGGTTGTAACCCTAAAATGACCTAAAACTTAATCGCAAATAACATTTCCATCAGCGTTTATCACGTAAACCGTAAATCAATCAAGATAAAATCCGATGAAACCGAAAGTATTTCCTTTGAGTCGATATTCATGAAATCCCATCGAATTTCACTGTTTCCATGAGGCATTTTTCATTCGATATTACTTAATTTGGATAGAAATGTGTGGATGGAGTCATAGTTACTGTTATGCTGAGGCAGGAATGAGGACCCAAATGCAGAGGCGAGGAGTCAGAAGGAGTGCTAACGAGAGGTAATGAGGTAACAGGGAACAGGTGAGACATCAGGTGAATCACATTAGGGTGGGGCAGGACAATCAGACAGACCAATGTAAAGCTAGACAAGACAGGAAACCATACTACCAAAATAAAACAGGAAACAGAACAAACAGACACACAGGGGAACACGAGACAGACAAACCATAACAGCTACTGCTTTGCTGGGTCATTGTTGGACCCTTCTCAAGAATGACATCATAACTTGCTAAGGCAGGGTACAGTAGATACAGGACGACGTAAAGTAAAATTCTTGCACTGGAGCAGCTTCAGCCTTATGATGAGAAGACTGTGTCAGCGATACTGCTTTGCTGGTTTGTCAAGTTGATTAGTAACCCCCATCATGAGAGGAAGGAGCTAACTGTCCATGTGTCACATTCTACGTGCCAAGGTTTCTTTCATGCCATCAGGGAATCAATGGGGACTTGTTTTCGCACTTTTTTTTTTTTCCCTGTCTCCGTTTCCTGCGGAGGTGGTGTGCAAATCGATGGCTTTGAACTCACACGAACAGCATTTCAGACGGGAGCCAGGCGTTTAATGAAATCCTGCCCACCAGAGACACACTCGACCAATTCGCCTGATGCAAACAAATGTGTGATCTTTAAGAGGTAGATCTCCCAGATATACATTGCTGGAGCATACTCACCAATTACCCCATAAGTGCATTTACTTAAAATATGCTGAGATGTTTAGAATCACTTTTACAGTATGTTAAAATGTTGCCCATTTAGCCCTGCACAGCTAAAGCCTGTGCCAAGCCAATTTCTTAACCCTGACCCAGGATGGCAGAGAGGCAGGGAATCAGACAGGCTCTGGGCCTTGTGGCTGTCTCTAATCTTGAAAGTGAAGCAGTGGCCCAGCTCTAATGTGGGAACTGGAGAGGCCCTTGACTCCAAGCTGGAGCTGCAGGGAGGTGGCTACAGACACAGGGACTACACTCTAATCTTAACCGCTGGGACCAAAACACACAGCTACACACACACAATGAAACACTCATAATGTGATTACTGAGATGCTGGGTCTAGACTTGAGGCCTCAGGGGCTTGATTCTGTCTCTCTTTTTCTCTTCTTTGTAACCTTTATCTTATATATTGCTTCACAAACCTATTGTCATGAGGACGGATAACAGCTTTTTGTACTTTACTGAGAGGAGAGAGACGCCTCAGAGCCATCTCTTCTTATTAAGCTCTCGGAGGCCCTGTCCAACCTAATGTGGATAAACTCAGGCTGGCTACACACTGGATGCGTCACGTGTGCGTGTCACCTGCGTGGCACGTGTCTGTTTTTTATTTCATCTCCCATATTAACAGGTTAAACCTTACACACTGCCTGCGTGACATGCACGTGTCACGTGAGCCAAAAACACGCGCATGCTGGGAACAGAACCGACGTCCATTATTCCTGCAAGTGTCTTGGATGCGCTTCCAGGCAAAATAGAATAGGAAAAGATGTTTATATGTCATTTTTACACAAAAACATATTAATAAATGACATGTTGATGTTTGAACGTCTCATGGTTTTGACATCAATGCAGATATAAATGTAAAAATCAACAACATTTACATTCTGTCCTGATGTTGTCTTGCTTTTATCAAATCAGTAGCCTATATATTTATGTTTACCCATTTTTCAGAGTTTGAATCTGTCCTGCACGTCACATAGCAGACACGTTTCTGGTGTGTAGGACATAGAAAGACCCACGCAGCGGACACGCAACAGAAACGCCACGCTCAAGCGACGCAGCCAGTGTGTGTGTGTAGTAGGGGGGGAATCACTCGATGCCTCTTGATACAATATCGTCACGATTCTTATGCCACAATACGATATTATTGCAATTTATGACCTTTTTTCCAGCTTCTAATTTTTCCCAATTTTAAATGATGGCCCCAATATGACAACTTTGTCAACATCTGTTTCATCTAAAAAGATACATTTCTTTGTTTGTTCATATCACTTCAGTTTTATTGCTGCAAATTGGGATTTTCAAGCAGACAAACTGACCAACACATATATGATAAAAGATCCATACTTGGCATCTGTGTATCAATACAGTATTGCCACTGAAAATATCGCAATACCAGGGCTGTAGTCAAAACCACCTTAGTCGAGTTTAAGACAAGTCCAATACCAGGACTAGTCGAGTCCAAGACAAGACCAAGTCCATAAAGGTTCGGGTCCAAAAATGTGCCAGAACTAGCCAAAAAAGGCTATTTTACATATGCTGTTCCTGGACAGGTCGTACAATGTCACACCTAAAAAAAGATAAAAGAATTCTAATACTACATACAGAGTCCAAAAAGGTTTGAGTCCGAGTCAAGACCGAGTCCAGGACAGAAAAAAAGGTCTTATGCGTGACAGTAGCAAGACAATCATTTTGGGTTTCACTTTCCCTCCAATATTATTATCAACATAATAAAGACACCTGGACTCGGTTGAGACCAAAAGCCCAAAAGCCGTATGTGGCAAGACCAGTGACCGAGACAAGTCAAAGTCCAAATACTAGCAAGTCCGAGACCACAGAAAACCGGTCTCGAGTCCGGACTCAAGTCCAAGACCGAACTCGAGTACTACAGCCCTGCGCGCTACTATGCTGTATCGATTTTTCCCCCCCCCACCCCTATGTAGGTGTTTAAAGCGTTCTGTCCACATATCTGTTTTCAGATTGTTTCCCAGAGGCTTACAATACAGACTGGAGTGTCGGAACAATGAGAAAAACGCTCACGTTTCCTCCAAAGCTCCAATTGCGACCTCTGCATTGTCTAGGGAGTAAAGCTCGACTGTTTTGCCTCTACGGTCGCTTATTTTTCATTTAAAAAGAGATGCTTTTCTACATTTATATCTTTCTATAGTCTGGTACCGAGTATTACTGTCTGATGCCAGTGTGTCATATGTTTTATTAAGTTTTAACAGCTGTATACTACTATCCCTGCATGGATGTGATATGATTTCTATCTTTGTTGTAGGTCTGGCTCAGGTTAAACTCTTTGTGACAAAGACAATCAATAAATGCCACAGAACTTTTTTTATTATCTAGTTTGACAGTCAGTTATAACAGAAAAGAACATAAATGAACTACTTTAAAATAGATTTTCTTCATGGCTTTATTTTCGTTGATTGGTGCATAAATTCCAGTACTTCCCAATACCGATACTAGATACCAGTATACCGGTATCGGGACATCTCTAATTCAGACTGCATCATTTGTTTTTTTGTCTTTGTGTTGAAACCATGAAGAAAATCCAATAGGATTTTAGGATGTCCCCACATAACCAGCGGTGTGCTCGTATTGCACTTAACGCCCACACACCGCTGACCCCTGTGCACTTCCACATCAGTTTATGGAGATTGCTTTCCATGACTGAACAATAGGCTTGAGTGGCATCGTGAGAGTTGGAGCAGGATTACACCTAACCTCCAAGGGCTCTCTCCAAAGCCCCCTTTGTGTGTGTTTTGTGAAAAGAAACAAGGTTTCTCGAGATTTGTCTGTCTGCCTGCCAGCCGTGTCCTACATACTGTCTGCATCTTTGCTTAATGAAATAAAGCATCACTTTGTGTGTGTTGGTGAGTGTGCAGTTAAGGCGTGGTTTTCTTTCCTCATAAAGTACTTGGTGATTACTTTAAGGTCTGCCTACTGTGTAGGGAAAAGAAGCTGCCTCTTTCTCTTCTTCTCTTGCTGTCTAATTGTGCTTAAATGCAACATGAACCGTGAGCTGATGTCTCCCTGAGGAGACCAATGTATTGGCTTCTATCGCCCCCCCGAATAGTTGACGATAGAATATGAATTTTAGGGGTGTGCAAACAAATTGATTCACATTCCTGAATCCATTCAAGCTGTACTACGATTCAAAATCCATTCATAAACTACCAAAAATGGTCCTTTTGTAATGGCGTGTACACTATCACATGGGGAAAGTAACTACATTTAAATGCTGTGACTTTTTTTAATTTATTTATTATTTTTAAATTGAAAATCGCTATCAAATCGTGACATTTTCTGAATCGCGCCGCCCTAATAAATTTGATCCGGGATTTCACTGCACCCCCCTTCTTTCGCTTCCATTGCCTCTCTAATCAACCACTGTAATTGACCGAGAGCATCTGGCCAGTTGTTTGTCTTTTCAGCTGGCGGAGAAATCCCAGAGAGAATCAACGCATCTCGGCAATCATGGCTTCAGTGTAATTGGCTTTCTCAGCCAGTAATCATTCTGTAGAGCTCTCTGATGATAATAGTGTATCTTCTCCCCCTGATTGTCTAAGGGCATTTCAGTAAGATGTTACCCTCCCCCCTCACGTTTTTACAGTGAAATGTAGCAGGGTGGGAGTTTCACCCGAGTTCCAGTCGTGCGTGAACAGAAAATTACTGGAAGAAATCACTGTCGGTTAGATTTTTAGATTTATCAATTACCCCCTGCCTCCCATTCCTCTCTGACATGTCTTGGGGTTGTAAATGAATACACAGGTGGACAGTGCGCACACACTGTGTTTGTGATTGCGTGATCACCAGCCCTCTCCATCTTCTGACAACTTGACCTGGTTTATGGTGTCAAGCGCTAGCATGGCCAAGGGTGGCGAGCGGGTTCCCCATTCATCCTGAGTAGTAAGCATTTGACAGTATCGGTCCACCATTAGGCCCCGTGATGGATGCTTCAGCGAGCGGGAACAGATGGGTGGAGGCCGCTAAGGACTGGGATGGGATTTGTGTAGACGTTACACATTACATGTAGATTTGGTGAATGAATCGGCATACGATTTTAGATCAAAATGTGGCGCACATTTCAATTTTTTACAGTTATTTGCAGTGATGGCAGCCATAGATTAAGCTCATATCACATGCAAATCACAAGGAAGAGTGTGAATCGAAAGAAACACATCAGTAACGGAATTACATCCATTTTTTTATTTACATTTATTAATTCTGCAGACACTTTTGTCCAAAGAGACATTGCACGTGCTCTTCTGTGTGTCGTGTTTGCCCGTGTTTGCATGCTTGTTTTACTTGGCCCTATGTATCATTTTGTTTGCATGCCCAGAGAGAAGACCCGGCAGTGTGTGCATGTGTGTGTTTGCTATCCTCCGCGGTTGTTTGCCCCTGTTTACACGGATGAATACAAATTGGGCTGAGTTTCTCACGGCTGGAGACGCTACTGTGAGTAAGACTTTACCCCCTCGCTCCCTATTTCCGTGATCTATTAACACAGACTTTGCTCTGCTCTCAGCTGGCTTTTGGCGTAACACATGTCTGACACAACCCAGAGGCATTTGGTCTTGTGTTTTAAGTAACATTGTCGCCCCCCCCCCCTCTCCAGTGTATTCTTGTGACCCTCAATACAGGCATAAGTGCGAGTGCTGCTGGCCTGTTGTCCAGAGCGGTGAGCATCATGTGCATTCTTCCCACCCCCTATGCGTCATTGCTGCTTGTTTTTGTTTCCTTTGACCCTGAGTTCAGCCTTAAGTAGTTTGTCTGCAGGTAGTGTTGCATCCCTTTCCATCTTTGTCTTTTCAGTTTCTCACTAACCCCTACATGAGTGCCATCTCCATTAAGCCCCTTTTTTAATGCTATGAATTCCTCCCAATGATACATTTCTTTCATCCTGCTACCTAGAAATATATATATATATATATTTTTGCATCCCTCAGCATGTCTTTTTTACCTCTGTCTCCCACTGCGGCTGCTCTCCTTTTCCCTTTCTCCACAGCTACCCGACTCTTCCTCCACTCGCGCCCCAATCTCAGTCCCACACCTTTGCCTTTGGGCGAGGTGGACCGGGCTTATCTCTGCTCCGTCAAACATCCATTCGCCGCCACCACTCCTCTCCTCCGTCCAGTCCTTATTACCCTCATCTGCTGTCCTTCTCACCTCTCTACACTCTCCTCCTTTCTCCTCTTCTTTCCAATTTCCTCTGCTCAAATGAGATGTTGTGGACAGAGCGGAGTGTGTACATTCCTTATCGCCAGCTCCTCTCCAGGTATTAGGTGGGGGAAATGGGCCTGTAATGAAACAGAGAGTACTGCTGTGCAAACACCCGCCCGCTTGCTTTGTAGTTATTTTTGTGGTTGTGTGTAAATGTATGTGTGTGCATGCACGTGCGCGTACACACTAGCGAGGGGCTGATTAAGGTCACCCTGTTTCTCATCCCAGTACTTTTGCCACTGTCCTCACTTCTCTGTCCTTGTCTCTCCGTCAGCACTTCTTCTGTCTCTCACTATTTCTGATTGTTCATGCCACCCACTGTCTGTCTCCTGGTTCCTCTTCCTCTCTCAGTATCCTCCTGCCCACTACCTCAATCTCTCGTACTGTTCCTTTCTCTACAGTGTATATTTGTCATATCTTACTGTGCAAAAAATGATTTGGAATAAAGAAGTGTCTGTACTTGTACTGTGTGCTTGCAGAGTGCGAGTGCATACTGTCTTTCTGTCCCCCGTCAGTCTTCTCCACCTACAAACCACCACCCTGCGCTGTGGTCTGTTTCTCATACATAGTAGATGTGTTCAGCAACAACAACAGAAGCTGTCAGTGTGTAGGGCTGGGTACCGAATTCAATACTTTTTAAGCACCGAGCGAATTGCCTCTCAAGTATCAGAAAATGCCTCGTCATTCAATACCCAGTACAATACATAAGGAGTAAATCTCATCAGCTTCAGTGAGCCAATACGTATGCAGCATGCTTCTAGCAAGATCTAATTTTGTTTGTGATTGGCTGTCTAACGTTACACATTGCAGAGGCAGGCAGGAAATACTCAACGTTATACACAGAGATGGGGCTCACGTAGTAGGAGCTGATAAATAAATAAAAAGACTTAGTACCGTGTAATGCGTACACTGCAAAAAGCGGGTGTCTAAAACAAGATAAAAACACTAAATCTGAGGGAAAAGGTACTCAAAACAAGTGAAATATTACCTGTCCAAGCAGCAAGATAATTTCACTTGAAATGCTTGTGTAAAGTTGAAGACTTAAAATAAGAAATTCACTCTTAAAACAAGATAAATGTTAAACTCTAAAAGTTTTTTTTTTATCTTGGTAAGAACCAAATAATTTGCAGCGTAATATCGTAATTAAATTGGTATTGGAAAAATATTGTTTAGGAACCTGTATTGAAGTCACGGTATTGGTATCTGTATCACTTTTTTGAACGATACATGGTACACTACACTACAGTGGGGCTCAAAAGGGGGGGGGGGGGTTATAATATATTAACTGCAGATGCCATTTTTTTTGTTTTCTGTTATTTTGAAAGTGTAAATGATATATCTTTTTGTGACATATTATATGAATGTTTAATCTGTGCCCAAACTTTCGAGGCCCACTGTATACGCCTTGCTGCTCGCCACACTGCTGTGTTGTCTGGCACGACAATTGAATTGTCTTCTGTCTTCGCAGAACTTGTTTCAGAGAGCTTTCTCCAAGCCCACGCTAAGCAGAATGGGCTTTTGTCTTTAGCCATTATGGCCTTCCTCTATTTTTTTTCTACAACACGCTCACAAATGAACAGACTTCTCTTAAGTACCTACTGGATTGCCATACATGGATATTACATTTTTTTGTCCATGCAATATTTAGTTCCACATCATGGTAATGATTTTCATGTTGATTCAGTACATTGACTTGCTCTAAGTATGTGGGAAGTGCCAACCCCTATACCTTAGCAAAGAACTCAGGCATGGTAAAAAGCTGCATGCGTGAACAGAGATAGAGAAAATGACAGTAATGGAAAGAAAGAGGAGAGATTCTGTCAGGTTAATACAAGCTCACGACTCAAGGGAGGTCTTGTTGTGGCTCTACAGTTAGGTATGTACACTGACAACAGGAGAGTATGGCGAGTGTTGCTACGGGTAACAGATTGAAATATCTCTTCTCAGCCTCCAGTTTATGCTCGGTTGCCCAAGGCGGCGGTTTTAAACATTAAATCCTCCTACATGGTGAATGAATGGTTGCCCAGGGAGACGACTGCAGGGTCCACAGACTTTGGCATTCAATGAGGAGAGTGGATTCCGGTATCTCGGACAAATATTAGTTGTTAGCTGCCCGCCCATTCATTTTGCCATAGGTTAAACAGAATGGGAAACTGGTGTAATTTCTGTGTTTACAAAGGTTTTGTGTCAGGTACGCGGTGCTTGGCTTATTTTGTCATGAATTGCTGCATAGTGACGAGAGTTCAGATATGGGTCATAACACACAGCATATCAGTCACAGATGAATACACTGTGGCAGCTCGGCCCCTTTCTTCTGTTTCTCTCCTCTGAAGTAAGGTAATAGAAAGAGCAAGCCCAATAACACACAGTCTCTGAAGTAACTGTTCACTTCTGTCTCTACTGCAGTTATTACAGTTCTACCCTGAAAAATGTACTTAAGACCTCTGGAGCTCTACCTAATTCAATTTTAGCTTTTTGATTTAGGCTTTTGCCCCGTTTCACAGTCCAGAATCTAGTCTTCTAGATTATTTTGTACTTCACAACATAAACTCTTCATCAAAAAATGAGTTTCTTAATCTGAGATTTCTTAAAGTTAGTTTCTCAGTTTCTTAACCCTTGTGTTGTCCTCGGGTCAAATTTGACTCATTTTCAAAGGTTTTTATGTCAGAAATGTGGGTTTCTTTGAACCAAAATGCCTAAATATAACATGGATGCACGGATGTGCATTGTATGGATTCCAAGGTAAAATTAATTAACATTTGAAAAACATGCTTAAATGGCTTTAAAACAGTATCATGACTAAACTTTGACATGTGATCCACTCAACATCCTTTGATCTTAACTACTTTCTGCCTTTTTAACTCAAAAATTAGGTATAATGTCATTTAAAAAGGTTATAGTGAGTTTTTTTTACCATGATCGCAAAAGAAAAAAGTGACAAAAGCATAAAAAAGAGCCAAAAATGCAAGTTCATGGTCAAAGGGAAGACAACACAAGGGTTAATGGCCCCCCACAACGATGAAATACTTGATGTGGCCGTGTCTGCACATTACAAATAAACATTACATTTAAATGTGAGTTTGGTTTGGATGACATGATGGCATCCAGTCAAAGTCCCAGATCTTACATCTGTCAGTCAGCATCTAGCCGTTTTTATTCTCTGGTGTCTCTGCTTGTTTAAGGATGTTGCCAAGCAGGAAGACACAGACGCCGGAGACATTCTGACACTGTGATTTGACATGTTGTGATCTGGCTCGGCAAATAGGGGAAAACGCACTGATTGAGGCTCTGTCTGCGCTCACACACTGAGCAAGCTGGGCATCTGTTCAATTAAGCACATTACAAGGATTTTTGTTGCCTCCTCTACTCATCCTAGTAACACCATTCCCCTTGACAATCCCTTCAAAATGGACCCCGAGCTGTCCCAATTACTCACAAACCAACTTTTAGCATTGGCTTATTTATTTATTTCCTTCAGTCTTACTGTGTTTGATGGATTTGATGTTCCTGAATGAATATACAGTTTAGTTAGAGGTTATTTTTGTTTTTTTTTACGTCAGGAAACGGATAGATACCCTAGGTGTATGGTGGTGGTGGTGATGGTGATGGTGCAGTGGATGGTGCAGTGGATGTGACACATGCCTCTGCCACCCCAACCAATGGTGGGGGTGGCAGTAGCTCAGGGAGTTGGGCTGGGAACCGGAGGGTTGCTGGTTCAAGTCCCCCCGTACGGACCAAAGTATGGTGGCCAGTTCACTTCCTGGGCACTGCCAAGGTGCTCTTGAGCAAGGCACCAAACCCCCAACTGCTCGGGGCGCCTTTCCATGGGCAGCCCCCCCACTCTGACATCTCTCCATTAGTGCATGTGTAGGTCCTGAACATGTGTGTGTAATTCAGGCCTGTGTGTAATGTGTGTAATAACAACAGAGTGTAAAATGTAGTTTCCCCTTCTGGAATTAATAAAGTATAATAAATTAAAAATTAAATTAATGTGCAGGACACTTAACCCCTAGCTCCAGAGATATGCAACCTCTGATATATAGCAATTGTAAGTTGCTTTGGATAAAAGCATCAGCATAAGACATGTAATATGTATCATAGGGTGTATGCAGAAAGGAGATTACAATGTAATGTACTGCTAAGTCCCAAACAGAATCCAAAATCTTTTTCATCACTTCCACGTGTGATTGAGAAAAAAACCCACTGAGCATTGGGTCTCAGTCAGGAGAATTATGCTGATGATTGCAGATGGAAGCTGCAGAAAAGGCAGTCAGTGGACCTTGAGTTATGAATTTCCATAAAGCCAAACAGTGTGTCGTTTGTAAACAGTCCGTTGCGGCTAAGCCACTGTTAAGATCAATGATCAGACGCACGCTGTCCGCAGATGCCACACACACACAAAGACACCTCAGATGGTTAGATTTAAGCTCGCATTCCGGATTTGGCCTCTCTATTGGCCGGTTTACAGTCAACACATTCAAGCGTGCAGGTGCCAATATGACGTCAAAATGACGTAGATCTATAACTTATTTTTTTATATTTTTTTACATTTTAAATTTCCTATATGCAGATCACAATTGCACTGAAAATTGTTGTCCTGGAAAAAAATGCTGATAAACAGAGTTTTGAAAAAAATATGTAGATCTATTATTTTTTTAAATATATTTTTAAATTATACATATACAGTATATATATGTGTGTGTGTGTGTGTGTGTGTGTGTGTGTGTGTGTGTGTGTGTGTGTTATATATATATATATATATAAATAATTAAAAAATATGTTAAAAAATACATTTTAGTTTTGTCTTATACACAAATCACAAATGCCAATAAATATAGTTTAAAAAAAAATGTAGATCTAGAGAAAAATAAGATTTATTTTTTAATATATTTTTTTATTATATATATATATATATATATATATTATATATATATATATACTGTGTGTGTGTGTGTGTGTGTGTGTGTATATATATATATAATATAATATATATATATATATATATATATATATATATATTAAAAAACAAATCTTATTTTTGTCTTATACACAAATCACAGTTGCACTGAAAATTGTTGTTCTTGAAAAAAATGCTAATAAACATAGTTTAGAAAAAAAAAAATTGACATAGATCTTGCTGGCGTGCCCAGATTTGAGTGCGCGTACAGACGGCGTTCACCACTAAAATCTTTCAGCGCCGCGCGACAAAGCGGAAACGGGAAGCCTGAAGGAGCTCGAGGGTAACCGGATGCCAGGACTCTGAGTGACTGCAGGTCTGTTTGCTAAACTCGCTGGGTTAAGATGACTTCTTCTATGGTGAATGAAAGGCTTGATCCCACCGAGTAGGGTATCCAATCAAATCGAAGCATTGGCGTCAATGCGTCTGCCGTTGTTTACCTTTCGCTTCTTCTTCTAGTCTGTAGAAAAAGCAATGTCGGCTGCCTCTGCTCATTAGCGCCACCTCTGTTCAGGAGAAGACTACAACTAGTGTCACATCGCATCACTCCAGTTCTGAAGTCTTTACACTGGCTTCCTGTACCTCAAAGAATTTATTTCAAAGTACTTTTGTTAGTTTATAAATCACTAAACGGTTTAGGACCAAAATACATTTCTGATCTGCTACTACACTATGACCCCCCAGACCTCTCAGGTCATCTGGGACAGGTCTACTTTCTGTCCCCAGAGTCAGAACTAAACAGGGTGAAGCAGCGTTCAGTTTCTATGCTCCTCATATCTGGAATAAACTCCCAGAAACCTGCAGATCCGCTGCTACTCTCAGTTCTTTGAAATCAAGGCTGAAGACCTTTCTTTTTGATGCTGTCTTTCTTTAAATGAATGCTCATTTCTTTAAATTTCTTATGCTGCACTGTAACTTTTATTCTTGTGTTTTATGTGTCTATTCTTTAACTGTCTATTACCGGTTTTTAATGCTTATGATTTTTAACTGTTTGCACTTGTGTTTTATCTGTTTAATGATTTTGTGTAAAGCACTTTGAATTGCCCTGTTGCTGAAATGTGCTCTACAAATAAAGCTGGCTTGCCTTGCCTTGCCTAGTGTCGCGACCACCACGCCCGAGTATAAACAGTTACGGCGCTCTCATGATGTCATATTTGCCCACGCCAGCTCGTCTGCAGCTACTGTTGGCTAAGGCTGAGTCGGTCTCCCCCCCCCTCCTTTCCTTCTGGTGCGGTTAACGCGTCTCATCCCTGAACCCTCTCTCTGACCTTTCTTTTCATTTCCAAACCATCGTCAGTGATGTTGATCAATGGGTTCTGTTGTTGCTTTCATATTTGCAGCGTGACCAGTCTTTGCTGTCGCTGGAGGATACGAAAAAAGGAACACCCATAAATAATTTACTGCGAGCCGGAATATATAAACGGGTAAATTGACACAAAACATAAAAATGCAAACAGTTGCAGCAGCTTGAATAAAGTAATTGCTCTGTTGAGTCCAGTTTTCTCATTATTGGAGCACTCTGGCCTTCATGACTGATTCAGGGTCAGCGGGGCAGGGTTTTTATGGCAGGGTAAGTGAGGGAACGGATGGTGGTGGTGGTGGTGGTGGCGACTGATGTGGGAGCAGAATTGCATTGGAATTTCACGCATTTGTTTTTTTTCTTGCTTAGGTGTTATATAATTCTGTTTACAGTTACACATACTGTTATGTGTCTCACACTCCACCCTAGCAGCAATATTGAATCTTGCATCTCAAAAGGTCAGTAGCCGCTAAGTACTGCTATAATTGGACTTTTCATTACATAGACGCTGACTCGGCAGTTCCTCTTCAGTACCAAGAAGTAGATTGTTGTGTAATGAGGTCTCTGTGCGTTATTATTTGACTAAAGCACTGTGAAACATCCATGTGGTAAGGAATCCTGTAATTGAATGTATCCATTAAATCACTGCAACCGGTTCAAAGTGAATTGTGTCGGCTCTTGACACACGTGGCGTGTTGACAGCGTGGAGAGGTGAAAGAAGGTTCTTATCACCAGTAACCAGCCGATGATGTGCTGAAGTAACTGTCAGGGGGGCGAGCAGAGGAGGGGGGGGAGAGATGGGACCTGACAGAGTGGCCCCATTTGAGGTTGTCGTCGGGTCCCAGGAGTGACGACACCGACCCAAGACGAATCGAGGCCCCAGCTGGCTCCCTGGCCGGCTCACATAAGAAGCCTGATCATAAATAGCCAGGGCCCCAGTGCAGGGTGGAGGTGGTTTGTCATCCCGTCAGTGCCCCAGCCGGGGCACTGACTCCCCACCCGAGACGGAATTTATCACTGTACAGTGATACGACAAGGCTATTATTGTTTCTGTCCTCCTCCTTCTCCTCCCTTTCCCTGCTTGCATGGAACACATAACCTCTTCCTTTTCTTGAGTTACCCCGCTCTGTGTTCCCCCTTCCTCTGTCCTCCTTTCCCTCCTCCTGTCTTCTTTCATCTTTTATTCTCATGTTGTAACCCCTCACCACCTCTGCCGCTGCATTTCGCTCCCTCTTTCAGCACCCTACTTCTTATATCTCTCTTTTTCTCAAGACATAGGCGATATTATCAGGGAAGTAATGACTGCTTGCAACAATGATAATCAGAAACTCGGTAGTGGATAATGACCGCACCGGGGTTCTACATGGAAACAATATCCAGGTATTAATCCCTGCCGACGCGTCAGATGGCTGCAGAGAGTGACAGAGAGGAAAGGGAGCAGAGGAGATAAGAGAAAAGGAAGAAAAAATAAAAGCTGTGTAGGAAGAGCAAGTGCAAGCGAGACAGCTAAGAATGAGGTGGGGAGAGATGAAAGGAAAATGGAGGAGGGTGTTTTGAGGTGGAGACAAAAAGAGAGCGAGATGGTAAACAGAGTCAGGTTATTTAGGGGTCAGTCTTGTCTCAAGTGTTTTGCGGTTTCTAAAATACAATTTGTCTCTGTCTTCTAGTGAGTTATCGCTAAACTCTCCATTTTCCTATTCCTCGCTTTCCTTTTTCAGACACCTCTGTGTCTCCTTTTCTTTTGGCCCCCAAAAGGAAAGTTGCTTTTGCATTTTTATTTCATTGCTGGCTCACACATAGCTCAGTGGCCCAAAACCTGGTCCTCGATTTTCTAGTTTAGGTAGTGGACGCTTTTTTTGGATGCCGGCCTGGTGCAGGCTCCTCTCTCATTGTCTCCTTGCAGGGGCTCAGCTGTCAGGAGCGGGAGAAGATGGATGAATTATTGCAAAGAGGTCTCCTCCAGCACTCTCACCTCATTTCGATGCTCTGCTTGGATCCGACTCTTGCTAACATCGTGACAGCGTGTTAGCCTAGCACCAAGGCTCTTTGTTTTGTTGTTTACAAATGTATGCTAATGAGCAAGGGAGCTCAGGAAGTGTGCAACCCCTGCATGCTCACTCTAATTCCTTTCCCCAGTGACACATCAGCCGCGACAGTTGTAGCTCTGCAGCCTCCTTGTGTCCTCCACTGTGATTGGTGCAGCTGACACTGTGTTCTGTGTGTGTGTGTTTGTGTGTGTATACAGTATGTATCTCTGTGCACATGCTCATATGGGCATAATTAAAGGATAATTCCGGTCAAATTTAACACGTAGCTCTGTTGTCTGTAAATGTTGAGGTCTGTCAGTACAGAGAAAAACTAACCAATCGGTGCTGCCTACACTGTGTTATCCTTCTGCAAGCGTTAGCACCCAACAGGCTCAAACAGGGCAAGTTTCAAATGTGTATTTTAGTCTCTTAACATGTTCAAAATGTCATATAAAGTGCCTACCCATGTGAAGTAATTCCTTCAGAGTGAACACAGTGAATCTGAAAGCTGGAGATGTGACAGAAATGCATGAAAGTTGTGCTAATTCAGCTCTTTTTAGTTCCTGTGTGGATACTGCAAGGAGTGCTTCGGGACAAACTGCAATATGCTTTTTTTTTTAAGTAAGTGCTGTAGTACAACTAGCAGGAGACAAGTTATAGTTGAGGTAAGTTTGGAGACACTACCTTATTTAATCATTAAATTGATAGCCTACATATTCTTGTTTTGTCTCATTTCTGTGTTGTAGTTTGTAGACCATCCCTAATCACTCTAACTGTCTCAACACCTCACGGTGTAGGCAGCACCAATATTTTTTCTATCTACTGACATAACTCCAGATTTGCAAACAACGGTCGAATCAACGAATCAACCAGAAGTCTCCTTTAATACCCAGGAGACTGAGAACTCTGGACAAATTTAGATTTGTCCACTAATACTCTTTTGCTCCATAGCTTCAGTTAATGCCTCTTTTTTTGGGGTATCTTGTGCCATTGATCATGATGGAAACGTCTACTTTTGCATCGTCTACATGGAAACCCAGAGTAGGGCCAAAGCAGACTTTGTAGGCCTCTGGACAGCCAGTGGCGTTCACAGAGACCTCGGCAACTAAGCAGCAGGAGGAGATGGGGAGAGGCAGACAGCCACTTAGAGCGGAGCAAGGCGAGTTGGTTGGCAGGTTGCAGAGGGATCGGACAGTTTTCTCCTCAGCCTATGGCCGAACACCAACTAGACGGGAGATTGACAGAATAATATCCGCTTTTTTTCTTCTTTTTTTTCACTCAAGTGTTTGCCAATATGACTTCCAAGCTAACTAGCCCCTAAGATCTAGTCCAAGCTTAGTATGTACTATTAAAGAAGTCACACAATGCTGCACACTTTATCTGGTGATTCTCCTTTAGAAACACACACACACACACACACACACACACCACACACACACACCACACACACACACACACACACACACACACACACACACACCACAACACACTTTAGACTGTATGGCTGACTGACTTAAAGCCACACACACACACACATGTGCCATATCATAGACACTAACTATCTAGGCTAGGCTATCCCTCCTACTGTAGGTCCTGTTCAGCTGCCAACAGTGGGATCAGTGTCAAAAAACCTCAAGAGCAGATAATACGTGTGTTTAAGTTTCAAGTAGAGAGTAAGTGGGATATGAACCTCATCGGAGCTCACTTAAGCACCCTTCACATTTCCACACTGTGGCAAGTATTGTAGGGATGAACATGCGTGACTGGCAAGCCAAAGATTGTCTTTCATATCTGTACACATACTACTGTTGATAGGATGAACATGAGCACAATGCCTTTCAATCTGGATGGAGCACTGTGTTTTACATTTCCAAACCTAGTCTGCTCCACAATCAATACGTTAATTTTTTTTTTTTTAAAGACTATTTATTTTTTATTTTTAGAGAATAACTAGGTGAGAATGAGGAGAAAGGGGGAAGACATGCAGGAAATTGTCCCAGGTCGGATTCAAACCCTGGACCTAAACCTCTCAGTATAATTATGATATATGTATACACTGTATACCTGTGTGTGTGTGTGTGTGTGTGTGTGTGTGTGTGTGTGTGTGTGTGTGTGTGTGTGTGTGTGTGTGTGTGTGTGTGTGTGTATATATAATTATTATATAATATATATACATGACCTCTCATGTGCGCCTGCTCTACTACTGAACCAACCCGGCTACACCCAAATGTTTAATTGATTCTAAGACTAAATTGGAAACAATACTCCCAAGAAGTATCAGTGTGTCTATAAATATGTGTGTGCGTGTGCGTGTGTGTGTGTGTGTGTTTGTGTGTGTGTGTGTAGCCTCACGCTGTAATAAGGTCATTCCACTTTCTCTCGGGCTGTCAGTGTATCTTTGAGTGCCTTGGGCCATGGGGCTCTGATTTTCTGTTTGTCTCCATCCAAAGCGTTTTGTTTTTTCTTATTTGATTTTTCCTAAGTGGCAGCTTTAGTAAGCTATTAGTGGAGTGCAAAACATTACCAGAGCTTAGAGGAGAGGGTAGAATCGAGGAAGAGAGAGCACATTAAGCATCTCTGCGATCGCTCTTTCTCTCCGCCCCGCACCCCAAACAGGCCTCCACGCACTCTTTCTTTCTTACTCCATGCTCTTTCTGTCTTTTCTCCCATTACATCCCATGTCCTTTCCTGTCCCTCTCTTTCAAAGCATCTTTGTCTCCATTTATCTCATCTCCGAAGCCTCTCTTTCTTCAGAAGGCTGTGTTGTTAGAGCTGAACTAAAGGCCAGGGAGTGAAGTACTCCGAGCCAGGCCTATTCATCAGTTTCACAGCAGCCCTCCACTCTGCTTCATTACAGACTGGCTAATGGCACAGATCAGTGCAGTTTATTTAGCTATAATTAGCTAGCTCCATTTGGCCAGCATAGCCCCAGTGAAGCCTGTAACGTGTGTGCAGCCCCTGTCATGTCACCCCTGTGTATGTGTGTGCACAAATGCTTGGCTGTCGCCCTGGAAAGTGTCATTAAGAAACTACACCGGGCCATCGGTTGGACATCCTCCATTACCTTGTGTCAACCATGTTTTAAAATGTCATGCCCGATGGCAGAGCAAAAATCCATGAGCCTTGTAAAACTTTATAAGCTCTGCTTGTAAAGAAGTAGTAGTGTGTTGACAATGCGTTGCAGAGCGAGGTGGATAGAGCGGGAATGAGGGTCGCTAAGTCAATCAGGTAATGGCCGGCTGAGAAATGAGTGATTGAATGAGTGAACATGCGCATAACCGGAGAAATGAGAGGCTGTCACCGTGTGGTCACGCCCTATCCTGTACTTCTCTCTCAGCCCATTGGACTTCCTCTCCCCATCTCCACCAGTGTTCCCGTCTCCCCCTTCACTTCCACTTTAATCTCCTCCCCCCTCACTAACAGACTCTAGAACAGTTTCTTCCCCAAAGCCATAACCCCTCTGAACTCACACATGCACTGACTTCACTTCCCCTGGTCCCCCCGCCCCCCCCAGCCCCCGGCCCCCGGAACCCAGACTTTCTTCTTCCCACCTACTGTGCAAAACTATATATTGACATTTTGTGCAATTTCATTACAGTGCAATATTTAATATTTAACCATTTCATTTCATTACTGTGCAATATTTAACACTTATGACTTTTGATACAGCAATACCTATATTATTTGCATAGTGTGTATACAAACCCTTTATCTTTCTTACTATTTTATATATGTACTGTATATTATTGCTCTCAGGAACTTTGCACCACATTCCCCCCTCTTTTTTTTTTCTTCTCCTGCACTAACATTTTACATTTTTATATTTCGTATTGACACTGTAAAGGGGTTGCTCCAATCTCATTGCACAGATACCGCACTTGTGTATAATGACAGTAAAGGCTTTCTATTCTATTCTATTCTATTCTTACCCTCTTGAATGCTAAACCCTTGCACCCTTGTTCCTCTCTCGCTTAATCTCCCCATCCCTCTCCCACTCTTGTGTTCTGAAAAGCCTCTTGTTTCGTCGTCAAATGCAATTTTAATCTTATTCCCCGACGGAGGGAGAGGAGGTGAGGGGTGTATTTAATGTTCTGTCAAGTTGCTGGTGCCAGCTCAAGGGGCGCCTGGCGTACCATACTGAGATGGGGTCATAGCGTACTCATTGAGTAGAAGAGATCGACCCTGTCAATAATTCACACAGTGTGCCTACTGTATGCGATGCATTTTTCCAATCTTCCTCTTCACGAGTCTGCTCATCATTCCAAACCTTCCTTCCTGTTTCCTTTTTTTTTTCCTCGAGAGATCATTGAGGGGCCAAGCTCATTTACAATGACATTAAATTACAAAGACAACGCAGAAAAGAACGAAGCAACATCATCCTAAGAACCAGAAAGACGCTAAAACTTTGGTTCTAGACCAGAGATTGTCTTAGCTTGTATTGTTCTGTGTGTGATATCATACATATCTGTGAGATTCATGTTCCGTTTTATTTATTTATGGTCCCACAACCTTTCCTTTCTCTTCTAACTGCCCTGCGTGGCCTTTGTTGTAGCTCTGGCTCACTTCTTTGATTCTGCGATTAGCATTCCGCGGTATCACCATTCTGTCCATCACTTAACATACAGGGGAGCACCGCCCTTGAACTGAAACCCAGGGCTTGTTGTCAGTCTTGATCAAAGATAAAATGAGACTCAGAGATACAACACGCACACACACATGCATATATTGCATGCACAGGAACACGCACATACTCATATAGTATAGCACCCGTACAGCGGAGATGAGACAGGTGTAGTTCGCTGAAAGCTACAGAGTTTGGAATACCATTAGTTCAGCCAGACAAGGTGAACTTATTCATTTCTCGAAAGTAGAGGAAGGCAAAGAAAATGTTCTCCCCAGTCCTTGTCTCTATCTACAGATTACACCCACATCAACCTTGGATAAGACTTGTTTATTGTGGTTTATAATATACTCCATCACACACTTAACAGTCCAAAGACCGCTCTCTATCTCTGTCCTCTCTGGAGGTTATAGAAGTTGCTCTCCGCCTACTTATCTGCACAGAAAATAGTTCTGCAGTTTAAGAAGCAGGGGACAAAAACTTAGGCAGAATATAAGAGGCTCCTAAATGATTAGTATTCCGCCGGTTCTCCTGCGGTTGGCGGAGCTCTGGTCGATTGGCTTCCATTAACCTGCCAGTCTGCTCTTCATTACTTCATTAGAGCCCGCATGGAGGCTTGAGGTAGTCCCGTCACAGTCAAGGGACTGGGACCGGGACTGGGACCGACTCCTGACTCCTGACTCGATGCAGTTCGCCATAGTCATCAGACTTACCTCACCTCATGGCTGCATCCCAGTCTGCATCGTGGTTTCTGTGTGTGTGTGTGTGTGTGTGTGTGTGTGTGTGTGTGTGTGTGTGTGTGTGTGTGTGTGTGTGTGTGGTGTGTGTTTAAAGTGAGACTTTGTTGAAACAAAAACAAAGACAGCTGAACAAAAGTACTGAGTCGGTCTTCGGTGCATTAAGTCATTCAACACAAAAACATAGTAAAGGAATTACATGAGTAATAATAATACATGTATATTATAGAAATATATATGAAATCATGCTCAAATGTCATTTTTTCCCATTACAGTGTGTGAGTTTGTGTGTGTGTGTGTGTGTAAATGCATGCAGGGAATCTTGTTCTTTCAGTCCTTTTTAACTGGACGAGTAAATGATAGCAGTGCATGCTGGTTACGTAGAACAGCAGTCCCATCGTGGGATTAAAAATATAACACCCTCATCATTCATATGGCAGATTCACCGCCACAGTTCTTGTCAAAGGAAAAACTCAGGAGCAGACATTTCGTTTCACGTACAGTATTTGAAGAAGGTTCGGGAGACTACTAAGTTACACACACGAGCACTTAATGTACACTCAGTTGAGGGGACATGGAAGCAGGGAATCCAGTTTTAACCATGTGTAATTGTGCAGTGCCGTCCCAACTCTGACGTTCCTGTCCTCCTGAAGGGGGATTTAGACTCATGATGGAGACGTCATGTGTAGCTGAACCTTTAAGGTAGACAAAGATATTACGCATAAAACACAGATGCTAAAGGCTAGTTTAGCCCATCTCTATCTCTGGGAGGTACGCTAAAGTGTGGCAGGACCGCTGACTTAAAAAAGGGGACAGTCCTGAGACAAAACCTCATCATACAGCTTAGATTCCAAGAATCAAATGTAATTATTAGAGCCCGATCGATATATCAGCTGGCCAATATTAGGCATTTCCCGAAAAATCGGTATCGGCATTTAAAATCCTTTTCATCAGAATCAAATAGAATTACAAATAAATTATTCTGATGAATGAATATTATATATATAATATAATAAAAACGGACGGTCAACCATGTTATGAGCGTTGCATAGTCTGTCCACCAGAGGACGCTCTACAACGTCCCTGTTGGCAACACTGTGATTATTTTTGTTTGTTAGTAGGTTTTTGTTCAAAGGACTTTAAGTTTCATATCTTAAGTTTGTAATTTTATAAAAAAAAATTTTATCAGATCTTTAATATATTTTGATGGTCCTCGGTTCTGTTGTGACAATACAACAAATTATTATCTTATTATTTCAGTGAGAACTCATAAATAACTACAAATAACTAATGTTAGGGAAATCTGTTTACATTTTGTTACGCGTTTCTGGATTTTTTTTTTTAACCCTCATGTTGTCTTTGGGTCAGATTAGACCCGTTTTCAGTTTTTTCATCCCCCAAAAAATGGGCCTTCGAAATAAGATGAAAAAATCAACATTAGAAATATCAAAAAACTTTGGAAAAAACACCCATAACGTTGAAAAAGTGACAGAAATGTCAGAAAAAGTGATAACTTTTTTTCATGGTTGACGGGAAGACAACACAAGGGTTAAATGTACTGTACATCGGCCAATATATCGGCATATCAGTTTTTTAAATAACCACATATTTCGGTATCGGCCTTAAAAATGCTTTATCAGTCGGGCTCTAATAATCATACATGAACAGGTTTGCTTATTAGAAACTGGCCAAATATTCTCGTCCCCTGACATGTGACCTATGAAGGACCTAATGTTATTCTCATTATACCACAACATGGTGTTTCTGGAAATTCCACCCCAGTACTCTTGTATTGGTTCTCTGAACTTCCTGTCAGCGGGGAACATTATTAATGAGTCATTCTAATTGCAGCTTCACATCTTTCTATCTGACAAGCTACTCACTAGCGTGTGTCCACACATGCATGAATTAAGAGTGATTTATGGTTGTGCTGAGGCTCCACGCAGAGCTTTTGGCGTAGCCTACGTAACTGGCCCCCCGTTTATGCTTGTGCGTTGGTGTGTGCGTCGAGCCGGCGTGTGTGTGGGGAGTGTGTGCTAGAGTGACGGCAATTAGCTTCGGCGCGAGTAGTGACTCTAGTGTAGGGTGACCAGACGTCCCCGGTTCCCGGGGACAGTCCCCGATTTTGGTGACCTGTCCCCGGCTGGATCTGTCCCCGGAAATGTCCCCGGTTGTCACTGTGATTGACAGACCCGAAATTGGACTGAAAGAAACAAAACACTGACCTAACGGAGCCGATCGAGCAGCGCTGCTCAGAGCTCAGAGATGTTTTAGAAAGCCGTATTTTACCATGCTAAAATTACTGATTATTTACATGGAGTCTGGTGGGTTTAGCGAACACAATTTTGCGGACTTTTATGTTTTAAAAAATGATCTTAATCTTTAACAAAAAGGTCAGCCCCCTTAGAAATCCTTTCCATAATGTTATCAGACTCTTAGAATATTAATCTGAGTCTGTCAGTGGCAAAACAAGCACTTTTATGAACGTAAAGATGGACAATTATCTCTTTAACTTCCATTGTAGCTTGTTTCTCTGCTGCCGACTGCAGCAATCTCGTTTTATACTGCATCAATGTCAAAGGAAAATATTGCCTTAATAGTTTTTATTGTATCCGATACTTTCAGCTCTAGGTCTAGTGTCCCCGTTTTAAGTTTTACAAAAATAAAAATATGACGTGTTTTGGAGGTATATACGCTTCTGAGCTGAAAATATCCCCGGATTTTATCTGAGAAATCTGGTCACCTTACTCTAGTGTCGTAGTGAGAGAAACAGTGTGTAGGGGTGGTAGTAGCTCAGTCCGTAGGGAGTTGGGTTGGGAACCGGAGGGTCATTGGTTCAAGTCCCCATATGGACCAAAATCCCACTTCACCTCCTGGGCACTGCCAGGTGCTCTTGAGCAAGGCACCGTACCCCCCCAACCGCTCAGGGCGCTGGTTCAGCTGACAGCCCGCTCACTCTGACATCTCTCCATTAGTGCATGAATAGGTCCTGAGCATGTGTGTGTATTTCAAGCCTGTGTGTGATTACTAATAAAGTGTGTACACAGAGTGTGAATAGTAATTTCCCCATTGGGGATTATTTAGAAAATTAAAATTAAATTTAGCCGCGACATAGATTTAAAGCAGAAGTATAAATCACGCTTGAGTCAGGACACACTTATACAAGAATGCTAAGGCATATGTTGGCAAATAATGTTAAATGATACACACACACACTACACAACTACAAGTGCTTTGCAGTACTCATCTTTTCCTTTTGGGATTGTTGAATAATTTATTAGAAGAATGTATTAGCAGTTAAAATTCTTTAAAAACAACATTTGTCCCTATAAAGGGACTCTGTAAATGAGGCATTAATTATTAAAATGTACCTATAATGATATAGCAGTGCAAAATGTCGTTCCCGTTACACATACACTCGATAAAGCATAGGTGCATAGACTCATTCTGTACTCTTAGTGCTTAAGAAGTCTTATTTTCTCAGGAAAAAAGTTCAGTCAAACATTCTCCCCAGACTTCAAAAGACAGCGCTCGGGGGACTTGAAGAAGAGGAGAAATGATTTAAAAGTGAATTCCTTGTTAAAGTTTGCCTCCTAATGTTGGTCGACCGCTTTGTGTTTTCATAGGTGATTTTCTTTCCGTCAAACTCTAATGCTTTTAATCTTTTCTCTATTTATTGAGGGTATTAAAGGAAGCTCAGATGGATTTGGCTGTCGGTGTGACCAACGTATGCTGCTTGAACATTTATCTTGCATACAAAGTACATTGCATTCTCATCAGCTTATTGTGTGTATGGAGGTCATTATGAGGAGTATGATACACAGGCTGATGTATTTTAACCATGGTATCGTGGACAGTGGGTTATTTTCAGCAGTTTGACGTCTCTATTTTTAAGGTTTGAAGCTGTCACTCATTTTTATTTTAAAGTAAGACTGATATGAGGCTTTTGTGTTTGAGGCGAGGTAGAGGGGAGTCTCACCTGGTTCCCTGGAGCATTGCCTGCTCATAATAGATAGATCAGATAAACAGTTAAGGGTAGATGTGCTGCTAGTTGACTCATGCAGTGACTCACTGCAGTGTTTACTCAGAGGAAGAACAAAAATAGACAGCACAATGAAGCGGAAGATGAATTGCAACGCATATAGAAATGATCTTCCTCATATTCTTTCTTTAACATCTTCGTTTAGGGGAATGCATTTGAGAGCATCTTAACATTTAGACACATGCGTGATAGGGGTGAGAATCACCAGACGCCTCCCGATACGATCTCATCACGATACTTACGCCACAATACGAAATTATGGCGATTTTACACATATGGCAAAATTCGGCTATGTATTGCAATTTATAACCTTTTTTTCCTTCTTCCAATTTTTTCCAATTTCAAATGATGTCCCCAAAAGGAAACTTGGTCAACATCTGTTTTATCTAACTGCAGTTTTATTGCTTTAAAATGGGATTATCAAGGAGACAAACTGACCAACACATATATATAATATACAATAAAAGATCCATACTCGGCGCCTGTTTATTGATACCGCATTGCACTGAAAATATTGCAATACTATGCTGTATCGATTTTTTTTCCACTCCACCCCTAATGTGTACTGAGAGACATATGCCTCTTTAGTTTTTAGTTACATAAGTAGTAAGATCAAGACGTGGAAGTTGAAGTATTCTGCTATTTTTGGCTCAAAAATTACAGGAAAGACAGATTGGAAGTGAGATGAAGTTGAGCATGGCTGGTGAAGCTTTGATCGACCCCGGAGGACGTACTTAGACTGTCCACGTCGAGGTTGGGGGACAGGTTCCACAGTGCGGTTTCTGTGGCTCCAGTGGCCTGGTTTGACAAGGAAATGGCATTCGCTAAAAGCTTCCTCCACTTCTATTGCTTGGTATTGTGTTTTTGTTGTTGTTGGGGTGACCTTTCCAGTGTCCTGAGTTGACAAGAGTCAGACAACAGGCAACACAATATACCCTCACACAATCGGAGAGCAAGATGCTAATACAGCTTAGGGTGGATGGCATTGTGAACATTTTCTCCTCGGTTTCATTTATTCAACAAAAGGAGATGATTTTTCAGATCAAAGCCGATTCTTTACTACGGCTGTTTTGGAATCAGTGAACTTGCAAAGGGAACGGAGGGAGACAGGCGAGACGATATGCAAACAAATGAGGTAAACAAATTATTGTCACAGATTGTGTTTGCGGAAGACTTTCATGGGATGGAGAGCAAGTTGTACAAGAGGAAAGCCTTCACTGCTGTTTGCCACATTTTGATTTTGTGGTTGTTGTTTTTTTTTTCCGGCTTTGATTGTTTTTCATAGTTTTCCTACCGTCTCCTCTCCGTCACTTTATTTGAATGATGAGTGAGCATGCAGCGAACTGTCTTTTGTCTTCTCCTAGACTGCATCAGTCTGCACGCAAGCACGCACGCACACACGCACCTTATTCAGCCTACTCAGACTCATATTAGGGGGAAATATTGGAAAACCATTCAAAAACATTAGCTCTCATTATGCTTTATAGCCACCCGTTCTCCCCATTCTGTCTTTGAATCACAATGCATCCCTTTGTATGTGCATTCACTGCAGCCACCCCCACAGTAATGAACCCCTTTCACTATAGTGCATTTGGGACAGCACAAAGTGCCGCCCTCCCTTCATCCCTCCCTCTTGCTTTTTTTTATGAGGGAGTCAATGACACAGGCACCAGCTTTTACGGCAGCCAGTCCGAGCTGCAGCGATGTTGTGCATTCGTGAACCATGTCAGCCAAATGGCACTGAATGCTGTGCAATAGAAATAAAAAAAGATTGGAGTGAATAGGGTATGGATTCCTTTTTTTTTTTAATATGAACTCCTCGTAAAGGTAGAAAACCCTCCAAACAACCCGGCTCTCATAAAGTGCTGAATACCCTGTTACTGCTCTGTGTGTTGGCGCTTCGGTTTGATCATCCATGACAGCGTGTGTGTACACATGCGCATGTGTTTGGCTGGCAGTACTGAAAGAGATGAGAGTTTTGACCATATGCTCTCGGACGGACACGCAAAAAAACCACACACACACTTGCATGCACACGCACACTTGTAATGAGTGGATTTAAATTGCGGTTGTTCTCTCCCGGCCAAGGCAACTGTCATCATTGTGCAGCAAAACTCCCATAATCCATCTGTGGCATGACAGCATCCTAACAGCTCCTGTTCGCAGCAAGAAAAGCTATTCTTTATGTCTCTCCATTTCTCGATTTCCCCCCCCCCCCCCCCCCCCCATTTTCACTCATCTGGCTTCACATTTCCCCTCCGGACTGGTTTTTATTCTTCTATCTCGTCTCTTTTGAATTGAAAATCTTTCACTTAATCTCCTTTTTTCTCTAGAAACTTTTATCTGATGATTACACTAGAGAGTAGCAGGAAGAAAAATGAGCGATAGCTCGAAACTACTGTTGACCAGGATGTTGATGGTAATGAAGAAATATAATTATGCTGTAGAGATGAAAAGGCCAATTATGCCATTAATGACAATGATTAAAATGGAAATGAAGATGATGACAATAAGGATGATGATGAGGTTGACGACAGCAACATCAATGATGATAACGGTGCTGACTGGCTTTCTAAATGTGTGTTCATGTTTTCACCTTGGCCCAGATGGAGAGAGACAGACAGAGGGGACAGACGCCAGCCGTAAGAGGGACACTCGCTCCTCAGCCGGCCACCACAAGAGCGAGGACACCAGCGACAGCAGGGAGGACGAGGCTGCAGTGAGTCTTTCTTTATTGCTGTCTTTCTTCTTTTCTGTCTCCTTACTCACCCACAGGTTAGTGCTCCTTTCTAAGACATGATGCAACGTAAACTCTAGGTACCAGGGTAGTCCACCACCTAAACCGAACCCAAGCCGTCACCAAGACCACAGTGTATCGAGACCGAGACGAGGGGTCGAGACCAAGTCAAGAATAAGACCACACTGCATGACACAATAAAAACTGGAAAATGCTAATCATAGGTTACTCCTGAAATTGATTTCAGATCCACATTCCCATAAACTCACACCCAAGTTTCTTCTTCACTCACTTCTTCTTTTGCCATGAGTGTATCATGAGAAATGCCTTGATACAATAATCAAAAGGCAGTTGTGGTCTTGAAATATAATCCAGAGTCCTCTTTATCTGAGAATGAGACAAGGCTTGAGACCTTCAAAACGTAGTTTCTCAAGTACTGCAACACCGCTAGATACCATTCAATTCATTCCAATTCAATTTTATTTATAGTATCAAATCATAACAAGAGTTATCTCGAGACACATGACAGACAGAGTAGGTCTAGACCGCAATAATAATTTAAAATGTCCCAACGATTCAAGCTGTGGCGAGGAAAAACTCCTTTTATGAAGAAACCTCGGCCAGACCCAGGCTCTTGGTAGGCGGTGTCTGACGGGGTCGGGGTTGTAATGAATAGTGGCAATAATAGTCACAGTAATGATAATGGTGGATAATGCTTGAGGTGTTAGGGTTAGTCTAATATAGGTGGGCAACATTACCGAATCTGTAACCATAATAAATAGTTTGGAAACTTTTCTTTTTGCTTGTTAAAATCCCATTTACAGTTTGGCCTTGTGACCCCACACACTGCTTGGAAATTTTAATAATGTGTAGAAATAAATCGGCAATGCATCATGTAATCCAACCTCCTCCTCCTGCATTTATTTCTGTGAAAGTTTCAATGCCTAGAGATGTATTACCAAACAGAATGTGGACCTACATTTTCAATATATAACGCACAAACTGATTTTAAATACTTAACTATTGTATGATTGATTATCATACCTTGATTATCCAGCATAAAGGCATAATTTCCTATCCTGGCCTGGGACACACAATCATAGGGTTTGATAAAGTAGTTATTGGACTTAGCTGTCCTGTAGCTGTCCTCAATTCAATTCAGCGTTTTTTTCCTGCATCCAGCCTGTGTGATTGTGTGTTTCTGTGTGTGTGTGTGTGTGTGTGTGTGTGTGTGTGTGTGTGTGTGTGTGTGTGTGTGTGTGTGTGTGTGTGTGTGTGCGTCAGTCACCCCCCTGCTGCAGAGACCGACAGGATTAAAACAGCTGCAACTTTCAGCGACTTTATAGTGAAAAACCATCACAGCGTACATTGATGTTAAAATGTCTACATATTGGCAGGACGGTCTGACATGTTTTGCACGGCTGTCCGTTTTGTCGGTGAGATGTTCGAGTCACACACGTCTCGTCTTCATATCAGAAACACGGAAATGATTTTGACCCATTGGTGCTCCTGATCGGTCAGTGGCTGCACGTGGGACTGCTGGTATTGTCGTGAGTTATGAAAATGCGATAGAGGGCCCCAGCTGTCAATCAGAGTCTTCCAGTGATGCAGTCCCCTGATTGGTCCGGGCCCGTAATCAACTTTGGACCCTGCTTACGCGTCTGAATCACTCCATTCTCATTGGCTACTTGCCAATGTGGCAGGAAGATTGACAGTGTGACCTGCCAATTGCAAAATTCACCCGCATTTGGCGGGTGGTCAGGTGTTAATTTCAGGCCCTGATCGTCATATCTTTTTCTGACCTGCATGTGCAGCAATGTATCACCCCATACAAAATATACAGTATGTGATTGGCCACAAACAAGCTGTGGCTGCATGAATTTAAGCCCCAAACAGAGTTCAAGTTAAATACCCAAATTGTAACAATATTGCTGTATTTCTGTTGACTAGACCAGAAGAAGACGATATATCTTATTCCATAAAATGCAGTCTTCTTCAAAATCGATTTAAGTGAAGGCTTTTGGAAATGTGCTTGAAGAGATAAGAGTCATGAAGGGTAGCCGGCAGGGTTTTCTTTCTGAATGCCCCCCCCCCCCCCCTCTAAACTCTAAACCTGCCTGATAGCGTTAGGGCTCCTCTTCTGTAACAGTCAAATGAAAAGCGACTCTCAGGATGAGTCGGTCTCGTGCACTGAAGCTCAAATATTCGGCTGCACTCCAAGCATTCTGCTGAAGTCACTAAAATGTGTCGGAAAGTTTACGGCATGGCCTTTATGAATTTTAATAGCATCGCTTTGTCATTTGTCCACTAAACGACGGGTGATAGATTTGGTTTGCTTCAAATAATGATCACTTAGATGAACTGTGTTCACACTCGGACGGTAAACACGCTCTAAATCATCACAATTACAATATAGGAGATAGAATTGGCCCGCTGCAGGAGGTGCTTAGTTGGATTTATGATCTGTAGAGAATAAGACTGAGCTCCATTTATGGTTATCTATAACACTGCTTTATTTGTTACAAGCATTGTGTTATAGCCTTTCAAATGTGTGTGTGTGTGTGTGTGTGTGTGTGTGTGTGTGTGTGTGTGTGTGTGTGTGTGTGTGTGTGTGTGTGTGTGTGTGTGTGTGTGTCAACACGGCTTACCCTAAAGACATTTCTGTTTGGCTTTCAAACCACATCTCTTTTCATCTATAATTTACATGCCCATTTACCAGCTCTTTGTTCCAGCATTGCTTGACCTCTGCTGAGTGCGTGTGCTTCTATATGTGTATACATTGCACACCGTGTTTCACATTTCTCTCAAGGCCTTGCTGCTCATTCCGCACCGACATCTCGAGGAAATACCAAAGCAACATAATTGACACATGCAGTCGATGTGACGTTGCTCCAGTGAGTGGGCTACTTCCCTTAGAAAATGTCAGTGGCAAAGGCCAAAGCTGCACTCCATATCACCAGGCCTGATAGTCAAAGTTAGTTTGACGACAGATGTGTTTGTATGTGTGTGTGTGTGTGTGTGTGTGTGTGTGTGTGTGTGTGTGTGTGTGTGTGTGTGTGTAAGCGAGAAAGACCGAGAGAGAGTGGAGGATGATATAGTGTGTTTAACGTGCTGTACTATGGGTCACGGGGACAGAGGAATTTCTCCCTTGTTTCCCTTCCTTGTTGAGCTCCTCTACTGTTTTGTGCTGTACTAATAGCTCACTAAAGCTTCCATTTCAGAAATGTCAAACAATGAACCTGAAATTGCACGGATGAAAACAACCCAAAATGCCCCCAAGGCTTTGTGCACTCACGATTAATAGACAGCCTAAAAGGGAGTGGAATGACCTCATTGCAAACAAGCACTTGTCTGGGGCACACACATAGATAGAGAAAGATAATGGTGCATTGCCTACTGCTTAAATTCATATAATGAGGTCTTTTATAAGACCTGCTCTTCCTGCCTCAAGCTTCCTCTCTAAAAGTTTAAGTGGCGTCCTTTGTGTGAGTGAAGGTAAAGAGCTGATTTCTGATCTGGTTTCTGATTTTAAAAAGAACTTGTGTGGGTCCTGTGCCTCTCTGGTTTGTTGTCAGACGGATGGAGAAAGTGGTGGCAGCAGGAGAGAAAGCACATGGAAGCCGGAAACGTAGAAAAAGACGAAGGAGGGTAAAGGCGAGGACAGACAAAAGGCAGAAGGGATGGAAGGAAACAAGAGAAAATCAGAAATAGAGCAAAGTGAAAAGACGAGGAGCAGGATCGTGTGCAGAGGAAGTAATTCCTCTCTGCCTCTGTGAGGAAAAGGCTGCGACTCAACACCAAATGTTTGCCTCGGTACCTCTTTCTTTTCGTTGCCGCAAATCACTAAAATTGCTGCCTAAATGGTTGAAAGAGTGCCAGGGTTGGCAATTACAGGAACCCACTCAGGGTGTTTTTTTCTGTTCTGTTTGAAAGACATGGAATATCTCTCTGGCCACCTGCTTTTCACGATGAAACCTGTAATAGATTTGCACTGTTGCAAAGTGTGTGTTTGTCTGCATGCGTGTGTTTGTGTGTTTAGTGTGTGCGTGTGTGTGTGTAGTTGTGTGTTTATGTGCGCCTCAGGGGAGCCTACAGGTGGTAACCACTTTGTCTGACAGTCTTACTAAGTTATATCAAGCCAGGTGTGTCCTTTTTCCATTTGGTGCCAACATATAACCATTTATCTGGGCGTGTGTGTGTGTGGTGTGTGTGTGTGTGTGTGTGTGTGTGTGTGTGTGTGTTGTGTGTGTGTGTGTGTGTGTGTGTGGTTAATATGGATGAGGTGTAGATTCTGTGCTCTGTGGCCAGCTCTTCTTGTCAGTGGCAGATTGCTTTTGGGGGCCCGCCCCTTCATCTCACATACCGTATGAGAGGGAAGAATGATGCAGGCAAACTAGGAGTAGACCAAAAGGCTGGAGAACAACACGAGACAGAAGAGAAGAGCAGAATTAATAATCCTGGGAATCATTAATATGGATCTAAAGAGAAATGAAAGCACATGTGTCAAAAGATAGTTTGCTTGTCAGTCACAGATATTAATGAGATGGTTATTCAGACTGTCACACTTAGAAAACTGGGGGGGGGGGGGACTCAAAGATGCATGCCATGTAGGGGTGGACAATATGGTTCTAAGATATTGCAAAGTATTCATGCAAAAATTATATGTTTTGCTATTTATTCATTTATCATACAAATAATAAATAAATACATTTCCTTCACACAGAAGAGGAAAAACATCATTAACTTTCAGGCCAATAAATCTATCATGCATTGGTATATAAAGAACCCTATATTATACTGTACATCATTTTACACACACACACACACACACAAACACACACAGGGCAGGCCAGCAGATTTAAGTCCACTTTTCCAGAAACATGCATTGGTGTATAAAGAACCCTATATTATATTGTACATCATCTCACACACACATATATACACACACAACACAGACACACACACACAGACACACACACACACACACACACACACACACACACACACACACACACACACACACACACACACACACACACACACACAGGGCAGGCCAGTGACTCTAAGTCCACTTTTAGTGGGCTTTAATAGGTAAGTTAGCCAAGGTAAAAGCCTGCAAACGAGGTCATGGAGATTAGAAGAGAGAGGAGTAAGGTGAGGAGATAATTCATGGGAGGCTTGAAAGAAAGTCCTGCACCATTGTCTTTCACCTGACGGAGATTTTAATCATAGTGCCAATTTAACAGCAGCTCATAAACTCCAGCAGCCAGGCCTTATTGTTAACCTCCAATTGTGTTCAGGGCTGTAAATATGGCCGCCTTACATCGCTCTGGCCTTGCTGATAGTTTATGGAAGCTGGGAAAGACCTGCTGCTGGCACTGGGAGACTTGCCTGAGAATGATGAGGAGCAAAGAGCATGGGCAGACTGGTACATAAACACATGGCGGATCAGCGGGACTCGACACACTCGACTGCACCGCAAAGATTTGGCCCCGATGATACAGTGCCGTGTGCACTAGGCGGGCATTAGGCTTCATATAATCTGTAAATGGACCCAAACATAGGGATTAGCCTTTGATTGCTCAATTTGACATTTAGACTTGACCACAAAAATCAGTGGCACATGACTAATGTTTCCCCCAGATACCCATTACATTAATTTAGCATTTCCAATGTTGTCACGGATTGAAGAAGATTGTGGATGGGCGAGTCAGGGTGCCACATCCAGGCCGTGACTCAGTGACCTCCTGACATTTGATTGAGGGAGTCCTCTCCTGCTCATTGGATCCGCAGCAAGTGGAAATGCATCTCCAATGAGGCATTTGGTACATAGGCCTGAGCGCCCTACCCAGTGATGAATGAGCTTGTACTGTTTTCTGACACTTTTCTCAAGTGTGTCGTCACCTGTGATTACCAAAACAGTTTAATTACATTTTTGTCCTTAATCAAGATCGCCTCTGTCAACCTGGTCCTGAGGGTCGGTCGAGTGAAGCAAAGAACTGTTGACAGTCTAAATGGGATGACAACTTGTAGCAGAGGAAGATTACGAGATAGAAACTGAGACAGTGAGGTTTGCTCTACAGGAATTACAAACAGACGGTAACCAACCATAGCCCAGACACTATTAACAATAATATTGCAGTTTTCACTGCAATGATTTTGTCACACTATAATCTCACTCAAGAAATGGATTCAGTCAGGAGAGACATGTTTGCAGATATGCAAAAACGGTTTATTGTCAAGTCTTTGCTGATTAGACTGTACAAATGTTTCGTACATAGAGGTAGAGAACCATCAGAACCCCCCAGATGGAATCTAGACACCTGTGGTGGCGACAAAGGAGCCCAAAGACCAGACCAAAGGAGGCTCCGGACCGGTCAGCTGGAATAGATGACTGGAGGTGGAGGGGGGGGGGGGGGGGTAGAGGGTTGCACTCTTCGCCCTCTTTGCCTGCAACGACAGCTGATAGCAAAGGGAGAAACAGACTTAAAGCAGGGTTGTCCCTCTGTTTTGAAATGGTTCCCCAATTTCTGTTATTGTTTGTAATAAGAAAAGTTTATTTTTTTTAAATATATTTCACAAATTTCGATAGACAGTTATGTCATGAAGCATTTAAATCTGAGCATGCGCAACTAACATCTGCACTCGCCTCACATTGGGCAGTGACAGTGAACAATGTTGTAATCTCACAATTTTACCCACCAAGCATTAGCTAGCATTAATATTAGCTACTTAACGTTAAGCTGGATTGATATTGAAATGTATCAATACATAAGATCTCGACTGTATTACTGAGTTGTAAGGTAACATGTGTAATTAATTACAAAATGATGCTGTTTTGGCAAAAAAAAACAGTATTACGGTCATTGTGACATTGTATAATTTACAATGACTCCTGAATGCATCCTCTGGGTGACTGTTTGGTGTGCTTTGAGGGGTCAAAGGTTATATGACACAACTAAAGGAAACGACCTGTGTCTGAAAATAAATTAACAGATTTCTCTGGGTTTGAAATTTGGTGGAAACATTTGGCATAGTGTAAGAACACAACGCATAAGATAATACTTTATTTATCCCACAGCGGGGAAATTCCTTAGTTACAGTAGCATTCTCAACAATAACAGCAAAAAAAACAAATAAACAAGTAAACACAAGAAAGACAGGCAAACAATAGACAATGTGCAGAAGGTAGACTGAAGTAAAGTGGCGTCTAATAAAGGTTTTGTAAAGTAAAATGCGGTTGCCATAGTACAAAAAACAATATTGCAGTGTAAGTAAGTGACTTTAAAATTAAACTGAAAATGTAATTAAAGTTATAAAGCAAAAGTGGGTAACCATAATATAACTTATATTCACCAGTGACCATGAATAATGTGTAAAAATTAAGTACTTGTTATCAAAAAATATAAATACAGACAAAGATATACAGAGAGTGTGTGGATTAAATGAAAAACAGGAACAGAAACTACAACATTATCAGGTAGTGCAGGTGTTTGAGAGTATAAAAAATATATAACATAGGTATGGTTGTTTTTAGACATTTTAATGCAGAAATGTTACATATTGTACCTTCACAATGAGACCCACATTCTAATAAGCTTATATATTTATATTTTAATTGAGTGTTTCATATTTAGTCAATCAATTTCTTTAGTTGTGGATTAAACCAATTAAAGTACTCGTCCTTATGCAGCAATGCATGTTCCCTTGATAATTAAAGTATTCGCTTGGATGTACATAACTCACCTTGGTTTACCCACAAGCCTCTGATACCTATAGCTGTAACCCTATTAAAAAAAAAAAAAAAAAAAGTGAATTCTTCCCTGTCAGTTTTCAAACTTGGGGGTGTTGACAGCTCTGTTATATGAGGCTATTTAAGGCTTCAGTCCAGAATTGTTTTTCCTCTGGGCGCTTTAGTGCTTTCACTCATTCCCTCTGTCACATATCAGGCATTTGTCAGCCTGGTGTTGGTTCACAGAGGATGGAGATCCAAGCTGTGGGCCTGCAGTATACTCCCGGGCAGGGCTCCAGCACTGAGGTCCGCAATGTCTACTCTGCTACCCAGGACCAGAAGCCAAAAGAGTTCCAGGCTGTTTCTCCAGACCAACAGCTCTGTGTGCATGTGCAGTATACTATCCATGCACGTAAATGATTATACCTACAACCGCATACCAACCTAAATAATTTATTTAATGAGAGCATTTGGTTTTATTTCCATCCTCTACAGGGAGGAAAATAATTACACAGTGGGGGACCCCTCAACCCTTTTTGGCCCACCATTGAAGAATCCTGCTCTTTCCTCACTTGCTCTGGTTCCTACCAGCTGGCTCTGTGCAAGCAGTGGTCAGCGCTAAGCTGTTACCGGCTGTTTGCTGTTGATGGTCAGTTTCACGCTGGGGCGAATGCTGGGGGAGGGTTATTAGGTTTAGACATAACACTAGACCTGTTTTTCTCACCTCTGGCTCTGACCCTCTCTCTCCGTGGGGCACTTTCTATTACACTGACGTGATGGATGGCTGATGGACGGTTGTCAAAGTGGACACGCCGATGAAGGTGTGGGGAGTCAATGAGTTCAGGGCTGCAGAAGTCCCATCACCCCCAGGAGAAATAATGCTCCGACGCTTTGTGAGTCAGCCATGTCGAAAAGATAATCAGTAAAAGTTACATGTCTTAAAACACCCTTTTGGTTTTGGAAATCCAGTTTTGGATGATTTATGGAATTAATTTGAATTGGTTTTTGCATATGCATGTGTAAAATGTCTACATTGTGTGAGTTTTTGCTGAATTACTAAAGAAAAATGATTAACATTGTGAATTGTCCCTTAAACCCTTGACATTATTCAAGATTTGGTCAAGGCTGTAATTTTCGTCATGGTGAAATAAAAATAGCTGTAAATGGACCCTAGGTTGTGGGGGTTGATGGGAAATGTACATTTTTAACTGCCTCCTCAGTCTGACCATTGTCTATATGTCATCTGTGGTAAGAATATAGATTGTCCCTTTATTCCTACTTAGATGGCTTTTTATGACACTGCTTCTATCACTAAATGCTTAATTTACAAGGTTGATTTTAAAACAAATGTTAGATTGGAATATAGTCTGCATATACAATAACTACGCAGACAGGAGCTACAGTGTTATACAAACAGGATCCTTGAGAGCTGACAGTCAAAGGCCTCGGATAGGAAAATGCATCAACCCCTGCAAGACAAACTTGTTGGACTGCCTAATGTTTTTATGTGCTTCCAGAAGGCTGAATCCTAGAAAATGGCCTCGCAGGATGTCATCAGTGTAGACGCGTGTGTAGAAGACGCCTGTGTGTCTGGCAGATAAAGCAAGCAGGTGCTGCTCCGGTTGCCACTTGATAAAAACAACATGCACAGCTCCATTTTTCTCCTGTTCCATAAAGACTTCAACAAGGCAAGGATAAGAACCTTACTGAACAATAGAAGCA
This sequence comes from Etheostoma spectabile, assembly GCF_008692095.1. Classification (NCBI taxonomy): domain Eukaryota; kingdom Metazoa; phylum Chordata; class Actinopteri; order Perciformes; family Percidae; genus Etheostoma; species Etheostoma spectabile. The sequence goes on along the minus strand of NC_045740.1, from coordinate 35,159,055 downwards.
ATAGAAGCATAGCACTCTCAGTCATTCTTTATTTGTCTTGCCAAATCTCCCACCGCTGAGGCATTCACTTGACAAGAGGCAGATAAGGAAGATCTTGGCAGGGTAGCACCATGGATGGATAGATAGATAGATGGATGGATGGAGTGAAATTGAATTGTACACAACATTTTTGTGGTGTGGGCACGGTGTATTTCTGTGGGTCTAAGTAAGAGAGCACGCTCATTTGCACTCCTGTGGGAACATTTCTTGCTTTCATCATTATTCCCTGTTTGCCAGGGTGGGAGCGAGTGCCGTATCACTGAAGAGTTGGACTTCTGTGGTTTGCTTCAGTTTTTAGCTTTACCTCAAGGGAGTTTTCTATAGGTTTCATGCTTTCATGTATCTCTTTTTATTTTATTTTAGCCTGCACTCTCTCATCTAAGACTGGCCTAAAAACATTACTCATTGAATCCAGAGATGCGCTGGATGTAACTCTTTGATGTTCCATACATCCAATGAAAAAAACCCAGGAAACATGTACAGGTTAACATTTGTGTAGGTGTAGATACACGCTGGCAGCAGTTTGATGTATCTGGACCTTCACTCCCACTACAGAAATCTATTGAAGATGTTCTCATCCATACAGTACGTTTGGGGTCCAAGATCGCTCTGTGTCTGTGTAAGTCTTACACTTTTAATATCTTTCTTTGCTTCTCTTCCCTACGCCCCATCCTCTCCAGCTACCTCTTCTTTGCACCCAGTCTTTCTCCTCTTATTCCACTGGTGTGTGTTTCCAGTCTATAATTTAGTGTCTCCTGTGGTGAACCAGCCCATGGGCCTTACATTGATCTCTGCTGTCCCTACGCTGTCCAGAGGCCAGACATTTGGAGCCTGTTGATTGATCTTTGCCTGTTTCACCACCCATGGTCGCCCACCTTGTTCCCCTCCCTGTCTTCAACTCCTTTATTTGCCTTGTCATCACTTCTCCGCCTCCTCTTCTACCAGTCTTCATCTCTTCTCCCTTATAAAACAGAACGATCTGGGCTAATGTCTATAATGTAGTCAACACGGTAACACTGTCAATCTCCTATTAAGTATTTAAATGCAGCAATATAAAACGCTTAATACATTGTTTAACACACTAAATGTAGTTGTAAGCAGGTTTATTAATGGATTCTTCAACAATGATAACATTACATATGAATTATCCTTGTCTGGTGCATCAACAGGTCGTAGATTGATAACGCGGTTACATATTAAAGGCCCACTTCCACACAAAGTTGTTTTTACTTGCAATTTTTGAAATATGTTAGCTCTATATGTGTGTGTGTGTGTTATGTGGTGAATGTGAAGATGAGCTGCTACCTCCTCTGTCAGCACTAGCCAATGAAAAGAAATAAGAGGAGAAATCAGACCAATCACAACAGCTGGTCAGTCTGATGTAATGTTGCCTGAGCTCATTAATAATCATGAGCTTGCCCAGTTGCGCTGGGTGAAGGATTATGATTGCCAGGCTTTCATTGGCTAGCTGTTAGCCAATCAGAGTCAAGCAGCTTAGCTCGTTGAATATTAATGAGATGGTTAATGGTTAATGATGAATGGTTTTGCGGCTTGCCATAGCCAATCATATAAATATATATAAAGCTCTGTGAATAGTGTAGAGAGTAGCTGTAATCTCACGGTGTCTGGCTAAAACCTTTTAAAAATGGCGCGTTGGTTCAGTACACTCTTGTCTGCTGATGACACAGTGGTTAGTGACGATTCTCTCCGACCAATCAGCAGTCTGCAGGTTTTTTTAATGGGACTAAAAAAAGTACCTGGTAGAAGGTAACAGGGACTTTTTTTTGTAATGGAAAACCAAAAAAGGCAAATAGAGTTGAGGAGGTACCATACATTGGAAAAACGCAAAAAAAGTAAGGTGCCCGTCCAAAATGCTTTGACAACCTCCACCACTCTGCCTCACTCACCTTCCCCTCGACCCCCTCCTTCTCCTCCTCATCTGTATACCGGTATAATGATATGATTAGTCAATATAACCTGCTGCACTTAACAGTTACAGATCACACTGCTGCTGTTACCATAGAAACCACAGTTTGAGTTTGACCATTAAACGTAATTGTAAGGCCACATTTACCCGCTTTTCAAAACTTGCCACATACATCAGATATGATCGTGCAATCAATGTGCTTCTATAAAAACATACATGTCGTGCCTGCGGAATAAAAGGATTTAAGATTAAACAATGAACATGACTATGAAATGGCCGAGATAAAAGAATGAAGGTGATTATTTTTCATGTATTTCATTCAGGGGTAATGACCTAAACAGGCCACTCAGGCAGTCTATTAATCTAGCTACGGTAGCGGACAGCGTTAGCCGCTGAAGCGCAATGTCTGGCTCTGTTGTTATTGTCAGGATGTCAATTCCTTTAAGCGTCCTCCTGGATTTATTCTGTCATTAAACAACCCACTGTCTTGATTTTTCTCACTTGAGCCTGTAGAAGTTTGCAGGTATATCGATGCGTGAGTCAATGCCGCTGGCTCGGAGGCCCGGATGGATCCGGACTGGCCCTTTCAAACTCTTGTGAGATGGCAGCTGGCAGGAGAAAACCAATTTCTATTGGCTTTTTCAATTTGTGCTTGACTGGACAGGAGCAACACTTTGTTAATTGCAACCGGTGAATCAATGGCGTAGTGTGTGTGTGTGTGTGTGTGTATGTCTTTGTCTGTATTGCGTGCTTATTCAAAATTGAAAAACCAGAAGAAGATGAATTCTCATGCCACTAGTACATTCATTTTCTATTCAAGGTCATTCAAGTTATTATCACATCTTATTATAAAGATTAGGTGTGAGTCGGGTAACTGTATTATGTGACTCATCTTTGTGGATGTACTGGATTTGAAAAAAGACAACAGATGCATTAATAAGCTATACTTGGATTGCTTATTCAAAGCAGTTTCTTTCTCTGTACTTATATCATTGCGGGCTCAGTAACTTGTGAATCGACATGTTTAGACAATCACACAGACAACTTTAATCTTCTACCCAATAATAAAACGGCCCGCAACAATAAACTTGCAAGCATCTGCTTAATGCGTTTGTGTTGATATGAGAGGTGCAGACGACCAATAAGCCAAAACCATTTCTAAAACTTCTGCAACGGGTTTAAATCCACACGGAAGAGCATCTCCAAGTCTTCGCCAGATGGCTAAAACATTGGCAACTGTTAAAGGTTCTCCCTGAAGTATTTATAACCATCCAACAGCCACACCCTGCGGGGCTTGAAATGTCTCCATCATCTCACATCTGTTCTGTTCTGCACTTTCTTTGTGGTTGTCATCTGCAAAAGTTGCCTTGAAGAATGCAGTTTTGTTTTTCTTTTTACACGAAATTGTGTCTGCAGTAGAGCACGACCGATATATCAGCGGGCCGATATTATCGGCCGATATTATTGGTATCGGCATTTATAATGGCCGATAAAAAATATATCCAATCCAATCCACTTTATTTCTATAGCGCGTTTTACAAACCCAAGGTTACCAAAGTGCTGCACAGAAAACTCAAACATACAAAACAATTAATGAAAAATATTGTAAAAACCAAATAAGAGCATCGGGTTTGAAAAGATAAAAAAATAGATAAAATGAATAAACACTAAAATACAATGTATATATATATATATACAATTTATACCGTATATATTTTAATTTTCATTCATCAGAAGCATTTGTAATGACAAGTAAATGATAGTGCAGCATAGTTTGTTCATCAGAGGACGCACTACAACGTCCCTGTTGGCAACACTGATTTTTTTGTTGATGTGGGTTTGTTCAAAGGACTTTCATATCTTAAGTTTGTATTTTTATACATTTTATTTATCAGATCTTTAACGTATTTTGATGTTCCTCTGTTTGTTGTGACAATAAACAAATTATTAGCACATTATTTTAGTAAGAACTTATAAATAACTACAAATAACTAATGTCAGAGAAATCTGTTCATGTTTTGTTAGGATTTTTTTTTTTTTTTAATAGGCTGTATATCCATCCATTCATCTTCAACCGCTTATCCGGTGTCGGGTCGCGGGGGCAGCAGCTCCAGTAGGGGACCCCAAACTTTCCTTTCCCGAAAATAGATGGATGGATGGATGGATGGATGGATGGATGGATGGATGGATGGGTGGATGGATGCTGTATATCGGCCAAGATTTTTTTTTGATTACCAAATATTTGTATCGATGTCTGCCTTAAAAATCCTTTATCGGTCGGGCTCAAGTGTGCACTTCTGCCTGCCTGCTTTCTTTTCATGGCTTAAGTCATCAAATAGCAATACACAAGTGTCAGTGCATGGGTATAGGAAGAGGGCATATAATGTATTGATATTGATAATTTCTCTCACCACACTCGGTCTCACGTATGCCCGCAGGAGTGCAAAGACCAGTGCTTGGATCTGTTTTTCTGCAACATGTCTCTCTCAGATGATTTTATGTTGCCGTAATTATTGCATGCGTGAGTGCTTGCATTACAGAAGAGGTTTAGGTGTTATTTGCAGATAATGTGGTTAAATGGATAGGATGGAAGTTGGCAAGCAGCTAAGGAAAACTAACAATGTGCCAAACATCGTTGCTCATTTAAAGCTTCAGCAATGACGGAGAAGTCCACTTGTCACACACTGCACACATGCTGCGGTAAAACAGCAACTCATGTACCTTTTAAAAAAAATCTTCTTTCATTATCTTACAAGCTTCATTGTGAAGAATGACATAGTTTTCTCTTTGATTGGATCATCTTACATGACTTGTGTTAAATGTAGGGTGAAATAAAACAACTCAAAAGACAGAGTACTTGGGTTTTCTCATGTGGAAAAGCAACCGAAGGTTTGGTTGAATTTGTATTACACCTAGAGCCATAAAAGAGGAACGTATAATATACATGTTAAATGACCCGTTACACTAGTCCCAGAATTTGATGTACAGTAGGCGCAGAGAGAGAATCCGACAGACTGGTGGACACAAAATTGGGCGTAAATGTGATTGACACAGCGGCAGAAGAAGAGATGATGAGACGGACGGACAGAGTGAAATTTGAAAGAGGTGACCCTGTGCAACCACCGTGTCGCAGCCAATCATTATCCTCCCGCGGCATAGGAAACTGCAATAATGCAATAAAAGTTCAAGATGCAATGATGTTATTGCTGTACCATCTAAAGTTTTCTAGGGATTTCTGTCAGTCTGCTGAAGAGTGAAACAAAACAGCAGCTATCTTACACACAAACGATGCAATACAATAATATGAACCATGCAGTACACCGAAGGCCAATGTCTTCACGTAGTGTTCTCTAACAAAGTATATATTTGTAAAAATCCTAGAACACCGAAGAAGTGAGTGGTGTCATATAGTCTGTGGGCTTCCTGAAGAGTTTTGTATTACAGGTGGTGGTATATGTTAGTGCAGTACAGTACACACCGTCTTGATCTGACGAGATGCCTGCAGCTACGTGAAATTGCGACCCACGCACCTGGTTCCTATCGACAGAGGCTCCAGAACCACGTGGGCGTGCTGTAAATGGAGGAGGACGCAGTCTCACGGAATGAGCTCTAAAATTACCTCTACACCTCCTTCCAGGTGTCCAGAGATTGAACAGACAGGTGGTTGGATGGATGAATGGATAGAAAACATGAGGTTAAGGGGCTGGGTGGCGAGCATGACGTCTGAGATGCACAAAAAGTAGCCCGAGGACAAAGGAGCAGCTTGGGACCGTGGGTGTGTATAGGCGAGAGAGAAACAATGACAGACTATGATGGAGATTTATTGTGCTTTTCTTGCCGCCTTGCATCTCCACACAGCAAAACTGTTAAATGCTGTCATGTTCTATGCAATGTGTTGTATTTTAGGTGTGTAGATATCGCATGGCTCGCACAAAACAGGCTCTCTGTGGAGCAGGCGTGAGATCAAATACAGCAGCCATCCCGTGTCTGAAGTCTGGACCTTTTATTATTATTATTATTATTATTATTAAACACACCACACATATATTCCATAAGTAAAGTTCCGTATTTTACCACAAACTTGTTTGACATTTTATTCTTTGGTGCATTAGTATATATTTTGTCTTTTTTTTTTTACCTAACCCTAACCTAAAATAGATAAAAATGTAATAAAAATGTGAGTGCTGTAAATAGGTTAGCTGTATAATTTTAGGAATAAAGTTGCATGAATTTACAGTTCAGCAGTTTGCAGCGTGACTTGTGAAAAGAGCTCTTGGGTAAAAGGAAGGTGGAACATTGCTGTAAAGGGGCTCCAAGGCTATAGCGGGCTGACAGGGACATAAAACACAAAGCAGCAGGGGCAATTTTAATTACTCTCCGTCTTGTTGTCTTGGTGACGGAGGGGATGAGGGATGTTTGCAGGTGACGATGCAACACGGTGCATCATTGAGAGAAAGTGGAAGTGAGGCATACACATGGTTTTGAGACCAAACAGGTGTGCTGTGGATAACCTACCTCTGGGGAGTCATTCCCCGGACTCCTTATGTTCTTTATCCCCAGCATGTTTCCTCAGATCAGGGAGGCTCCAAAATCATGGCTGCAGCTGTCGCCATGGTCCCGCTACACGTTCTGCGATGCCATGTTACATCCTGCCACGATCTGCTGTGCACAGCTACGTCCTGCTGGGCCTTGTAATGCCGCACAGTGCCCTGCTATGCCATGAACTACTACAAAGAACGGCTACAAACTACAATTTTTTTCTATTTTGTTATTTCCACTAACCCCAACCGGCCCGTCAGACACCGCCTACCAAGAGCCTGGGTCTGGGTCTTGGTCTGACCGAGGTTTCTGCCTAAAAGGAGTTTTTCCTCGCCACTGTCGCACTGTTGCTTGCTCTGGAGGAAACTACTAGAGCTGTTGGGTCCTTGTAAATTACGGAGTGTGGTCTAGACCTACTCTATCTGTAAAGTGTCTTGAGATAACTCTTGTTATGAATTGATACTATAAATAAAATGGAATTGAATTGAATTGGAGGAGAGAGCTGGAGAGAATTTTTTAACACAGTTTAAATACTAGAGGCCTCCTCCTCCATGCTCACGTCCTTTCTGCTTGAGTTGCACTGGAACTATAGAGGCTCCAAGAGACGAGAAGAAACAGTGGTATTTTAAGAAGCTTATGTCACAAAGGTCAAAGATGCCGGTCATCTAATACACACACACGCATACGTTATCATATGCGCAGTCCTGGCATGAATGTCGAGCTTTTGAAGCTTTCTTTGAGATGAAAGACTGAGTCGGAAATGTTCTCGGGGCCCAGGGGTGAAGGCACAAGTTGAAAGGAAAGTGTGGGGTAAAAATGAAAACAAAATAATAATTAAAAAAAAACAGTAAAAGTCATCTCCTACCGGTGCCACAGGCTTTGCTGACACATCCCTGCGTTTGTTTAACATAGGTAAAAATGGAGTTCCTCTCATCTCCCCGTTTTCTACTGGCTGCCGGCCTCCAAAATTAAAAAGCAAAGCAAAGTCAAACAAATTGAAGCCTTTTTAACCTTTATATTTCAGCCATAATGCACTATCTATTAAAGGTAGTGTGTTATGGAACACACTTCCCCCAACTATAAGGGAACGTCCCACTTTGGCCTCCTTTCAGTAAAGCTGTGGCTTTTTCTTTCTTCTCGTTTTATATACTAAATGTTACTATCTTTTGTTTTTTTTTATTGGAACTCCAACCTGCCTAATGGACTGCAGATGGAAATTAGCCCTCGGGCTAAAAAAACTTTCTATATTTTTTAAATGCAGCGTTCTTTCAAGTTTTGTTCTTGTGTGCCAAGGTTTTGTTCATTTTAGCCACTTTGATTTCTATCACTTTTTTAGCTATGATCGATAGTTACTTACTCTGCTCCAATTAATCCTGGTTAGTTTTGGGTCTAACCAGAATACTAAATAAAAAGAGCACTTAAAGAGCTTAAAGTAATAAGTGGTCCTTCATGCATCTAGACAGGGAAGGGCATCTTTTTTTTTTTATTGAGCTTTCATTTAGCTCTCTCTGGACTTGAGGTTCAATCCCACTGAAATAAACAGTATTTCTTAGTAGAAAAAAAGAAAGGAAAGAGCTGGAGAATTGCCCTAGGAAGAAGGATGGAGGGAAGAAAATACTAAAGCAGGACAGAGAGCTTAGGAGTGCTGGTCAGCAGAAATGTCAGTTGCAGTATTCGTGCAGGCAGAAGGTATTTCAGATACCGCATGTGAAATGTGCTGCAACACACATTACACAGCCAGTATGTCTTGTTGGATGTAAGCTCTAGATGTAACTGCTTGTGTAGGGTCATGCACTTACGCATGTGGATGCATTCATGATGACACAGCTTTTTTTGAATACTAATTTCATATTTCACATTCTTAATTTTCAAAGTTTTGTACAGAAAAATGCACTTGGCAGTCAAAGGCCTTGGTTATTATTATTATTATTATCAAACCCCTTACAATTAAGGGTTGTTTTACTCAGCAGAATACACATGCAGGTATAGGAGAGAGCTTGTGAGACACATAGTGAACACTGACTACAGGGCTGCCAACTCTCACGCATTGGCCGTGAGACACACGCATTTGACTGGTTTCACACGCGCACACGCCACACCCCCGATTTCTCACGCTGAAGTGTCAGCCCGGTCGGTCAAATTTCTGAAAGATGAGTTTATCTATGTTTTTACCTGTTGAGCCACTTGTGATCGACTAGTTGTGCTTTCAGAGACTGTGGGGGGGTGAAAAATGAGAACCTTTTTTTCACGAGCCATCCCAGGTGCATTTCCCCGGCTTCAGGTATGAGCTCTGAGTATCACAGACCCGTCCGGCGCTTCGTGTCCACTCTCTCTGTAACAATAGAGGTGAGCAGCGCGGCTGGTAGTGGAGCAACTTCAGTCCATTGTAGTGGACTCGCTCTGCTGGGGGCGGTGACGCGTTGCATCTGTGCGTAGACCTCCATAAAGAGCAGCGTACGGCCACCTCTAAACTCTGTCAGAGACCAGAGACCCAAATGGGCCTCTGAGTCTGTCAGACGGTCTGAATGAGATCCATCATATCAGCGGAGCAATGACATGCACAGCTGACTATATTACACCATATACTATATATACTATATATAGCCTACTAGCCTATATTACAACTCTCCAAATCTCGGACAACAGAGATGGGAGGAGTTATTTTTGAATGGGCACAAAGTTGTAAATAGAGCAGAAATCTGGTGAGAAATCTGAGTACTATATTATATATATATATATATATATATCTAATATATATATAATATAATAATATATATAAAATACTGGGAACGTTGGGCCACTATTGTGCTTCTCTAACCTCGGTGCATCTCTAAATGTAACTGTAAATAATTAATTGATGTTTTTTAAAATGAACAAATGTCTTTATTTTCACGGGAAAACTACAGAGCTTTTGGGTCCTTGTAAATTACGGAGTGGGGGTTCTAACCTACTCATCTGAAAAGTGTCTTGAGATAACTCTTGTTATGAATTTACTATAAATAAATTGAATTGAATTGAATTGGAGGAGAGAGCTGGAGAGAATTTTTTGAACAGTTTAAATACTAGAGGCTCCCCTCCATCCACATCCTTTGCTTGGGGTTGCACTGGAACTATAGAGGCTCCAAGAGAAAAAGAAAAACAGTGGTATTTTAAGAAGCATATGCACAAAGGTCAAAGATGCGGTCATCTAATACACACACACGCATACGTTATCATATGCGCAGTCCTGGCATGAATGTCGAGCTTTTGAAGCTTTCTTTGAGAGGGAAAGACTGAGTCGGAAATGTTCCGGGGCCCCAGGGGTGAAGGCACAAGTTGAAAGGAAAGTGTGGGGTAAAAAGGGAAAACAAAATAATAATTAAAAAAAAACAGTAAAAGTCATCCCCCTACCTTGCCACAGGCTTTGCTGACACATCCTGCGTTGTTTAACATAGGTAAAAATGGAGTTCCTTCATCTCCCCGTTTTCTACTGGCTGCCGGCCTCCAAAATTAAAAAGCAAAGCAAAGCAAACAAATTGAAGCCTTTTTAACCTTAATTTCAGCCATAATGCACTATCTATTAAAGGTATGTGTTATGGAACACACTTCCCCAACTATAAGGGAACGCCCCACTTTGGCCTCCTTTCAGTAAACTGTGCTTTTTTTTCTTCTCGTTTTTTTAACTAAATTTTATATCTTTTTTTTTTTATTGGAACTCCAACCTGCCAATGGATGCAGATGGAAATTAGCCCTCGGGCTAAAAAAACTTTCTATATTTTTTAAATGCAGCGTTCTTTCAAGTTTGTTCTTGTGTCCCAAAGGGTTTTTGTTCATTTTAGCCACTTTGATTTCATCACTTTTTTTGCTATGATCGATAGTTACTTACTCGCTCCAATTAAACCCGGTTTTGTTTTGGGTCTTACCAGAATACTAAATAAAAAGAGCACTCAAGAGCTTAAAGTAATAAGTGGTCCTTTATGCATCTAGACAGGGGAAAAGGCATCTTTTTTTTTTTATTGACTTTCATTTAGCTCTCTTGGACTTGAGGTTCAATCCCCCTGAAATAAACAGTATTTCTTAGTAGAAAAAAAGAAAGGAAAGAGCTGGAGAAATTGTCCTAGGAAGAAGGTGGAGGGAAGAAAAAACTAAGCAGGACAGAGAGCTTAGGAGTGCGGGTCAGCAGAAATTCAGTTGCAGTATTCGTGCAGGCAGAAGGTATTTCAGATACCGCATGTGAAATGTGCGCAACACACATTACACAGCCATTCTTGTTGGAGTAAGCTCTAGATGTAACTGCTTGTGTAGGGGCAAACACTTACGCATGTGGATGCATTCATGAGACACAGCTTTTTTTGAATATAATTCATATTTCACATTCTTAATTTTCAAAATTTTGTACAGAAAAATGCACTTTGGGAGTCAAAGGCCTTGGTTTTATTATTTTTATTATCAAACCCCTTACAATTTAAAGGGGTTTTTTACTCAGCAGAATACACATGCAGGTATAGGGGGAGGCTTTTGAACCCTAGTGAACACTGACTAGAAAACGTATTGGGTTGGGTTGTCATGACAGGGGAGATAAATAGCCATGATCGCGTGGTAGTTTTCAGTTGACAACAGCTGAAAATGCTGCACACAGTGTCAGTCACTTCTCCTGTGTCCCAGGAGACACTCTGGTCGCTCAAAATACTCAAAATGCCCAAAACGCGACGCCAGCGGCTAGCTCGCTCCAGAGCAGGCTAACAGCCGGGCTAACAGCCGGGCTAACAGCCGGGCTAAGCTAAGATAAATCCTCTCATGTGAGTCTCATGTGTTAAATCAGCTGCCGCCCTGATCCGAAATAAAGGTAGTTAGCAGTTTTTCCGTTGTCTTCTGAATTTATTCAGCTTTATTTTTATTAACATGCATTACTTGTCACTATTACTTATCACCAGTTTGATTTTAACCCTACCATAGCAGTTGTTTAGATGGTTAGAAATGGTTGCACTGGCACCCAGATGCGGAGTGGCAATCGGGACTTTTCCCGGTGGGCCGGTAGTGTTTCCAGGCCGGTCTGATAATAGTTATACATTGCAAGTTCTTATAACACCATCCGGCTGCCCGGCAGACCTGCTAAAAACCAGATTTAAACTTAGTCAGGCCCGTTTACATTGTAATGTATTGGTACTTTTTAAGTTTCCTGTATTATAAATATAAATGAATGAATGACTGAATGAATGAACCTGTGCATCCCATCCGTGTCCACTCTCTCTGTAAAAATAGAGATGAGCAGCATGGCGTCCGTGGTCTCAGCTTCAGGTTCATAAAGGACGCTCTCCGGAGATACAGTGGGACAATGCAGCGATATTCCCAGATGATATTAATGGCAGACTGGTCAGAGACAAATACATTCATGCTTTCATTTTCTTGTTGCTTGTCCTTCTCTAATAAAGGATAGTTTGTGTTACTCCTTAATATGTAGTCCTAGTTTTTTTTTTATTAGGTATTATAGCTTTCTTTGGTTTCATAACCTTCTAAATAAGTCTCATATCTCTGGACCAATAACTTGGCCTATATACTTATACAGTGTAGTTTACATTCATCACACAGGGGACACCACAATGCTTCTTCATCTTTTTATTTTGGTGCTGTCACACAGAAGAAAAAAAACTATATAACGAATAATGCATTGTTTTACATATGCTTACAGTGTGTATTGATGTAATTTACTTCTTTTTCTGATTGTTCTGTATGAACATTAATTATAGAAAGATATTTAGAATTAGACATAGCTTATAGAGTTTTGTGCATATGGTTGTAAAACATGTTCTCGCGTTGTGAATAAGGGTTTGAAATTAAGCCTAGTCCTGGGCTAAATTACCCAAGGAACATTAATTCCCTCTGCTCACTTTTAAGGCAAAGTAGGCTAAAAAATATGATTTAATATACAGTGGTTTACATGGTAGGCTACTCAAGAAACATGTTAGATTAAAACCAGCACATTTAGCACATGAAAACAGATATAACAATAAAACCAACACATAAAACAAGCATATTAAAACAATTTAAACTGTTTAGTGTAGCCTACAACTTTGGGAAAATGTGGAGTGACTAGTAGACTAAGTAGATAATTTCAAATCCTTACACATTCAGTTGGTCCGCTATAGTCTGCTGGGCTTTTTTCTCTCTGTTTGATAAGAGCCGTATTTCCCTTTTTGCGTATTCTTCACCTCCTCGTTACTTTCCATTAGAAGCTGCTGCTCATTGGGTGAAACATATGCTGCATGCGTCTTCTCCATTGCTCCATCAGCACATTGGTGATCGATACCGCGGTCTATCTAAGAAAGCCGTGAACGTGCACTTATCCCAGCTATCTACACCTGGCTGGACATAGCTCCACCTGTTCATCCTGGCTCGGCAAACGTGCAACCGATTAAGCCGCGATGAGCAGATCACACTAAGGCAAGCTGCGCTTTTTCACTGGATATCCTGGATATCTTCATTCTACTTTTGTGCCACAGGCCTCAGGTTAATAATATGTTAGTAATAATATGAGTCCTCTAACTTACGTCTGAGCGGGTTGAGACATTAACGTTAACATTAGCCCAAAATAAAGTAAATAAACGTTAACTTAAAGGTTCTCTCGTTACTTCATTTTCTAACAAAACGAGACTAGCTTGCCCCTCCCTCCTCCTCAACAGTTGTACAGATATTTGTGTTAATAATGTACAGAGTAGTAAAAAGTCGGCACAAAAATAAATACTAAAGTAAACATTTCTGAAAACTTGAGTACAGTAACGAAGTATTGGCACTTCGTTACTTCCCATCTCTAGCCAGTGGAGGGGACTGCTAACCGCATGCTCTGTCACTCTCATGGTTTACTGGAACATCTAAATCAGCTATGTGTTTGTGTGTGTGTGTGTGCTTTTCTTGCTATGACATGTAAAAATAGTGTGTACAGTGTATGCAACATCTTTTTTTACATTACAAGCTTGCCATTCATTTGTTCTTTCAATGATTGCATATTCTCTTAGGAATAGACTCTTGAGCTACTGTATCAGCGCTCGTTGTATGATAATGACTGATCCTTGTTCTGAACATATTCAGAGCAGAAAATGGCCCTTTAGACCTCCTCTGTGGGAGTGTTGCTATCAGTGTATTTATTCAGTGGGGATAAAATAGAAAGATGTAAGTATTGATTGTAGGCATAGCTAATCAATTCACAATCTCTGAACTAGCAGCCGGGGTCCCCTTTCTGTGTTGCCTTTACTTACGGTCACCGATAATAAAGACATGACCACCTTCCAGGGGTCTTGATGTTAGTTTATTAACCCCAGCAAGTCAGTTTGTATCATTTTGAAGTGTGTGACTGTGTGCATGTCCATCTCTCTGATGAACAGCTGACTTCTGACCCACAGTGTCAGGTTCAATTCTGGTCAATAACCCAGTAACACTGTCTCTACAACACCTGTTTACTGGTTCCACTTATTATTTCACTTTCCTTGCTTATTTCCCATTCTCAAATCTCACTTATTATTGTTTTTTAATTTATTCATCCTTCTCATTTCCTATTTTAGAACTGTTCATATGTTCATATTGTAATATAATAACATAATACTATTTTATCCCAGTATCCTTTGCACTATGCTCCACATTTAAATAATGTTATTGAACTCTTCATTGCACTCATGCCTCTATATTGTTTCTGGTTAGAGTATGTACATATTGTGTATATATTAGTGTGTACATTTTTGTTTTGGTTGTTTTTTGTGTTTAAGCACAGTGTGAGTAAGGATGCTCCAAAGAAAATTTCCTCGTATGTGTCCTCATACCTGGCAAATAAAGCTGATTCTGATGTACTAAATACATATGTACAAGCAAATGCATGCACTAATACGTGTGGATATGCATTTGTTTGTCATAGTAGTTGTGTGGATAGTTTTAAATGGGTAATTGGATCTAAATACAAAGTAGATCTATGTGTAAAAGTAATGTGTCTGTGGATGTCTGCTATGGTTTGGTAAATTCATATAAATTTTTTATTAAGTAATTGTGTATGCGCATGTGTTTGTGTGTGTGTAGCAGGCATTGACGGAGAGTTACCTCAAATCATCCCTGGTTTTAGGTCAAGGGAGCTGTTTCGGTGTAGTGGGAGGAGGGAGTAGTTTAGCATTTTACATTTATGCTTTGATGTCCTACTAGCAGATGTGCTGAGGTTTTCGGTGCCATGTGCGCTAAACAAACGGCTTGATGCACATTTTTTCACCACACGGACACCCGGGGAAAAATTTTGTTGGGTGGATTGTGATATTTAACATGTAGGTCTCAGAGGGTTAGGGAGAAGGATATCTGTCAGAACAGCTCTTCCACTGGCTCGCCTCAGGGGTGTGTCCTGTCCCCATTGCTGTACTTTTTTTTTTTTTTTTTCCCACTAATCCCTGTAGAAAACCCCGGCAAATCCGGGGGAGTTTGTGATGACCCCGGCATCCCCCTCCCGCTCTGTAAAGATGAATCGAGCAGGGGCCAGGTAGAAAACTTTGCCCCCAAGGGCCCCAAGGATAGGGCCATTGATTTTGGGAAAATCATCTCTCCCATCATCTCGCATTTCTTTAAAGGAAACTGGATTTTGAGGGGGGTTAAAACATTAAAAGGGTACCCCAGCCCACTGATTAAAATTTTAAAATTTTGATGCCAATTGTGAGGGGGTTGTAAAGTGGGACGGCCTTCGGGTTTTACTTTTTGGGAAATTTAATACTTTGAAGGCAGAAAAGAAATAAGTTTTATTTTTTGGGCCATGATTGTTGGTATGGAAACCCTAAACCTCGGGGCCCAAAAGACCCCCCCACCATTTTGCGAAGGTGGGGGAAAGAAACCCAAAATCCTTTTGATGGCTATTTTTGACCAAAAAGAGGGCCCCGGCCTTATAAGAAGCCTTTTTCCCCTTTTTATTTTGGGAAATCCCCCCCCTCAGGCCGAGATTTAAGAAACCCGGGTTTCAAGAGCAATGAAATTTGGGAAAGGGTTTGGGGGGTTTTGATCCCTTGTCCTGAAAAAGTCCCATTTTGAGGTGTCCTTGGGCAAAACACTGAACCCCGAGGTGCTCCCAATGCTGGTCCCGAGTGTTAAGTTTGTCGTTTTAAAACCCAAAAAAGCCAATATAAAAAACATTTTAATTTCATTTCCCTTTACGGGGAATTTTTAAAGAAAATAATTGGGCCCACAATATGCAAAATGCATGTTGGAATTCCCACCGCAAAAATTTTGAGTCACAGCTGCAACCCGGGTGCTCATCGTATCTTTAAAAGCAAAACAGAGGGTGGTAAAAAGACCAGCGCAACCCTCCTTATTTGGACTTTGGGGTACAACGACCCATGGTTTGAGCTGTACCACGGAAGGGGGCCCTTTTTCCCCGCGACAAGTCCCCATATTTATTAGAATTTTTTGGGAGCCGGTGTTTTTTGGACTTCATATTTTTTTGTGTGTGTGTGTGTGTGGGGTGTGGTGTTTAAAAGTACAAGTGTGCTCAAATGGTTTTAGGGGTGCCCTAAGCCCAAAAATTTTTTTGAAATCTTTTTCTTGCATCTTTGAAATTGGGAAAACGTACTGCCTTTTTTGAATGGTTTGCACTAAAAGGAAAAAACCCAATACTTTAAACTTTTTCCCTTTTTTACTTTAATTTTTTTTATCCCAACCCTTAGTTTTGGGCTGGATATATTCCCATAATCACAAAGGGAAAAAAAGTGATTTTAAAAGAAAACCCTTTCATGTGGGTTTCTACTTTTTTACCCAAAATAAAATAATTTTAGTAATTTTTTTAACTGATTATCTGGAGATTTTTAATATAGGGACTTACTTAAGAAATACCAAAATAACTAAAAAGAACCCCCTAGCTCCCTTTTATTTTTCCCGGGGGGGGTTTTTAAAGCGCTTTGGCCCCCTAATTACGTTTTTTCACAATAAAATTCTCAAAAACCCTACTATTTCTTTGGGCCTTTTTAAAAAAAAAAATTTTAAAAGTTTGACTTTCCTTTGGGTCTCGTTTTTCCCGTTCTGTTAGGTTTTTGGTTTTAATTTTATATCGTGCCCATATCTTATTTCCCAAAAGGGGTCAATGTATTTGCAATATGGATTTTTTGGCCAATTTTTTTCCATCCCCTTTTTGGGACATGCTTTGTTCCCTGTGCCCCAATTAAAAAGCAACTTTTTCCCCCGGGCTAAACCCTTTTTTAAATTTTGTATAATGAGTTGTCTTTGTTTTAAAAGAAAGTGGTACAGGCTGAGGGGTTTTTTGGGGCTTCTAATTAATCCCCCTTTTGTAGGGAGATGATTTGGGGCCTTTTCAGCCCATTATTTCTGGGCTCCAACAACTTCTAAAGGGGATGGCCCCACAGTATTGGGGGTGGTTTTTTATATAAAATACAATTCTAAAAAGAGGGAAGAAATTTTGATTTTCAAAGTAGAGAAAACAACAGGCACCCCTTTCCCCCCCTTCTATCGTCTGGGATGACTTATTGTTGCAATGGGGTTTACCCTTGTTTGGGGCCCTGTTTTTGGCCAAAATGGGCCCTTTTGTGATAAGGAAATCTATAGGAGCGTCGGGAAACTGTATGCCAAACGGGAAAATGCTGGGTCCGGTTTTAATTTAGCATGTCTCTGACCTGTGGAAAATCTCACTTTTTAAGGGGCGTATTGTACTCCTTTTTATACGGCCTACTTTTGGTGTCGTTATAACCAAAAGGAAACATTGGAAAAAATCACATGGCTTTTAATAAAAGGGATGAAGGGTGCTTTCCCGAATGCTCCCCAAAACCCCCAGTTCAAATATGTTTTTCTGCTTTGGGGTAACCCACCTGCCCCCTGCTGGTTTTTTGTAAAATGTGTATAATTTTTGTGTAGGGTTTAGGGTCAGGGAAAAAGACTAATCACTGTTTTTGGCGAAACCCCGTACGTAGTTCTGTTAAATTTTTCCCCCAGAATTTTTGGGGAAACCCTTGGCGAAAGTCGGGAATTTGAACCTGAAAATTGTGGAAGGGGTTTAATTTTTTTTTTATTTTGTGTATTTGGTATTTTTTGTGTTTGTAAAATGTTTTTATTTTTTATAAGATCCCCCTGGTCTGAAATAAATTTATTATTTCAGGTTTTGGGAATGAGTCAGTGGTGATGAAGTTCTGAATTTTGTTTGTTTTAAATCTGTAAAGTGGGGAGTGAAAATTATCAAACACTAATGCATGTTCCCAACATTATTTGACATTTATTTAAATTTTGATTGCAGGCACAATATAGCTTTTTATTTGCTCACTTGCAAAACCAATCTTTGTTGTTTCTTCCCATCCTTGTTATTGTTGGTGGAAACCACCGGCCTCCTCAGAAACCTTTTGTTCAGTATTTGCCTGATAAGACAGCGCCCGACGTCAAGTTTTAGCCTTTATGAAAAACCCGGGGGTGCTTTTCCAAAAAGGAAAAGCCAGGGGCCCTTTTTTAATGTGTAGCTGGAATCAGAGCACATTGTGGCCAGTACTGATAGGATTGTATGTTTATGGCAGAAAGGAAAAAAAAAACCTTAATCACCTCTGTTTTGTCTGTTAGGGCTGGAAAAAACCGATGGGAAACCCCCCCGCCAATACAAGTAAATGCCCAATTTCCCGGTTTCCCCGGGGGCATAGCCGGGGCCCGTTTTTCCCTTTTTTTTTGTCCATTTTGTCTGAGACTGCCTGGGTGCCCCTGCTGCAGGTTCACTGTTGATTAGGTCAGATTCAGCACCAAGCAGGTCAGGTATGATTGGCAGTAGACTGTTTGCCTGTTCTGTTTGCCAGCTGCCCCCTGTCACACCCTATCAGGGATAATCAGCATGGACAGAAAACTTCGACCTGATATGGACGACAGAACTCTCTTCTTTATTCATCTTTTACCTCCAAAGCTTTACTGGGATATAGAAGGTAAGAGTAATGCAATTTGTTAATCAGACAGTAAAGAAATGCAGGTCCACTTTGCATTTAAAGCACTAGACCAGAAATTATTATTACACCAAGAAGGATATTGCTATTTGGGGGAAAAATGTGTTTATTATCTTATTATCAGCCTGGATCATGGATTGTATTTTGTGTGTGTGTGTGTGTATGTGTGTGTGTGTGTGTGTGTGTGTGTGTTTGTGTGTGTGTGTGTGTGTGTGCGCGCGCGCGCACACAGGTGCTTGTATGTGTTTCTGTCTGCAGCAAATCTCGCATACTACTGGACCTATCAGCCCAAAACATTTTTGTGCACATATCATAAATGTGCACTGATAGATAAATCATTTTGAGAAAGTCTTTAATTTCTTATTTCTTAAAGTAGTTTCTTAAGCAGTGTGACTTTCTTGCTTAATTATTATGTGTGCATTTAACAACTGTCTTGTCCAGTTCCTGCTGGTTAACAGATTAGGTGGCAGAGGGTCAGAGTTTCAAGGGCACTCAAGGAACACATTGTTCGAACTGTCTGCACTTTTTAAACTGACATTCTTGTAGCATCATATAGATAACCACAGCCCAATGTCTGTATTCCTTATCCTTGTGTGTGTGTGTGTGTGTGTGTGTAATAAAAGTCTGAGCTACAAAGAAGATTTTGAAGTTCGTTAGGAGCAGCGCTGGTGAAAGGTTGCTCTTAAGTTTTCTTCCCTTTTGTGGCAAAAGTTCTATGAACTGCTCACTACCGTCTGAGTCTCGTTTGTTGCCTTTACCGTCATTATTTAGTACGTTTAAGTGTCCTGAACCTGACATGCACATTCATGACTGTATGTTTAAGGTTTATATATATATATATACGGCTGGTGGTAACAACAAATCACACAGCAAAAGACATTTCCAGCTGTTGGCTAAGCTGAAAACAAGCCTTACCTGGTCTGTGTGCCACATTTTGCTCAAATACCGACATCCCTAGAAAGGTTTGGTGTCATTTTAAACCAAACCATCTGCCATTAATTCCATACGTGATATCTTATGATCCACTAAATGTATGCATGTGCCTATGCAATAATTCTCTGTTACATAGCTTTGCTGCCATCTTCTAGAGCTGCTTCAGGAGCCGACATGTACAAGCAGGCAGTGGGTGGGGGGGGGATAGGACTGGTTGTCTTCCCGTTGACCTGCAACTTTGTGTTTTTCTGGGTTGAAATTTCAACAGTTTGTTGTTCTTTTATTACAATTTTCTCCACGTTTTTGTCTATTTTATTCCTATTTTTTAGTCCCTTTTTTGACGTTTTGTTTAATTATGTTTTAGTCAATTTTTTTAACAATTTCTTTGACGCTTTTTCCAATTTTTTTGTTTTTTTTGGTCATCTTTTCCAATTTATTTGGTCACTTTTTAAAAAAAAAATGTTTTTGTTGATTTATTTCATGCTTTTTTGTTGATTTTTTTCAACATTTTTTCACTTTTTTCAACGTTCTTTTCTGATAGAGAAAGTTTTAGTCCCGAGGACAACACAAGGGTTAACATGAGGGCCCGAGACAATAAATATAGATTATGAATTTGAGCACCTGAATCACGAGGGGCCAAACATGACAACACAAAGTTCTTCAGACAGATATTGATCCTGAGATATTGCAGCGCTCCTCACAGCCATTGTCCCGACATGTCTGCTGTACTGATGTGGACTCAAGCATGACACTAGTCCTAACACCTTGTCCCAGACCTAAATCAATAAATTATACATCCAGTACACCTCAATATGTGCTGCATGATGGTAGGAACGCATGGGTGCACACACACAATCCAAGCAGGCTTTATGTTTCTATACTCCAAAATACAATCATGCATGCATTAACATACTCATCATCATCATCAAATTAAAAGCAGCACTCTATAAGTGCCAATGCAAGATAATAATTGCTCATCTTCTCCTGTTTCGCCATCAACTGTCTGCAGTTTTTCTTCTCGCCATTCATCCATCTCTTCCCCCCTCCCTCCATCTGTTCCCTCATTCTTCTCCTTTGTTTCTTATTGTCTCCCTGCCGTACTCATCTCTGCACCATTAATCTTTCAACCAATGAATTGGAGCCACTGACTCTATCACTCCTATTATCGACTGCAGCCGTCCCTTATTTATGTTCCATTTTTCTCCCTCTCTTCTTCACTCAGCCTTTCTACTGTTGTTCCATTGACCGGCATGCAATTTCTTCCATGAATAATGCAAACAGGGAGACAAAAATAGTTCTCCTTTCTTTGGGCCGGGATTTGTTCTGCAATAGTTTAACTGAATGTGCTCGGGCTGATTTCTATTCAGCAGTGCTAGCCACTTTGTTAGAAGGAATAAAGATTTGGATGTAAAAGTATCGGGGCTCCCAAAGCTGCATTCTTAGTGAAATAGACTAGAACGGCTGATTTTTGAGATCAGGGTGCAGATTTATTCAACCTCTCAGCGCTCACAAGTGCTGATCCAGGATCACTGAGATGGTGCCCGGGACAGTCGTATTCATTAGCCAACACCCAGAGCAGCCACATCAACATATGGTAGTCTGCAGGCCAAAATCACATTTCAGTATTTGAAATACCTTAGGAATATTTTGTTTTCATTAACAACAACTTAACTACTCAGAAGAGATGTGTGGATCAAAGGCCAATCACTGACTCATTCTCCACGTCTCTCCTCCTCCCCCGTCAGCTTCTGAAAATAACATGCTCTGAAACACAGGGTGATGCCATAGTGATTAAATTTATGTTTCACCATGAATGCCATTATGAACACAGTTGCTAGCTCATACACTGTTTCATACAGGTCTGTGTTGGCATGGTGGGTGTGTTCATGGACGGCGAAGGTCCAGGCGCAGCTATAGTAGTAATGTAGAAATGAAGACATTTCTAATAATAATCCCGCGAGTGCTCCTTTTTTGCATTATATTATAAAGTCCAAGGCGGTACATAAACATCAACGTGCTCTTGAAGGCCAGCAAGAGTCTTGTGAGGAGTGGCCAGGTTGGCCCAGTGGTAGAGCAGGCGCCCATGTACTGAGAGGTTTACGCCTCAACGCATGAGGTCCAGGGTTTGAGTCCAACCTGTGACTATTTCTTGCATGTCTTCCCCCTTTCTCACCTAACTGTCCTGTCAAAAATGAAAGGCGGAAAAGCCCCAAAAATAATCTTAAAAAAAGAGTCTTGTTTGGGGTCCATCCATCCATCCATCTTCATCCGCTTTATCCGGTATCGGGTCGCGGGGGCAGCAGCTCCAGTAGGGGACCCCAAACTTCCCTTTCCCGAGCCACATCAACCAGCTCCGACTGGGGGATCCCGAGGCATTCCCAGGCCAGGTTGGAGATATAATCTCTCCACCTAGTCCTGGGTCTTCCCCGAGGCCTCCTCCCAGCTGGACGTGCCTGGAACACCTCCCTAGGGACGCGCCCAGGAGGCATCCTTACCAGATGCCCGAACCACCTCAACTGGCTCCTTTCGACGCGAAGGAGCAGTGGCTCTACTCCGAGCTCCTCTCGGATGACTGAGCTTCTCACCCTATCTCTAAGAGAGACCAGCCCCCCTCTGTACCCTGGGTACAAGCGGTCTTGTGTGGGGTAATAGAGTTAATTTCTACCTCCCTGTGTTGAGGTGGCATCATTAGTCCTCTATGGTGACCTAGAGTAGAGCCCAACCAATATATCAGCAGGCCGATATTATTGGTTGATATTAGGCATTTCCCGATCTATTGGTATCAGCATTTATAATGGCAGATTTAAACAAAAAAAAATTAATGATTCTGATAAATGAATATTTGAAAAATAAAAACGGGTGGTCAACCATGTAGAGTGATGGTGTTGCATAGTTTGTCCACCAGAGGACGCTCTACAACGTCCCTGTTGGCAACACTGATTATTAATTTTGTTAATGTGTTTCTGTTCAAAGTTTCATGTCTTAAATTTGTATTTTCATACATTTTATTTATCAGAACTGTAATATATTTTGATGTTCCTCTGTTCTGTGACAATAAAACAAATTGTCATATTATTTTAGTGAGAACTCATAAATTACAAATAACTAATGTTAAGGAAATCTGTTTATATTTTGTCACGCGTTTCTGGATTTTTTTTTTAAATGTGCGGTATATTGCCAGATATATCGGCATATTGGATTTGTAAATAACCAAAAATCATCATTTCTGTTGTTGTCCGACTCTCATTCCTCAGTCATCTTGCAAAGGATTGAAAATCACAGGTTTCATCATTTTTCCCAGCGCTGTTTTCTATAATCTCAAGGGGAAATTACAATAAAACCAGTGCAGTAGCCATTCAAAATGTACCTGTTCCTAACGAGCCGATTGCTTGGCCTTTGGTATTGCTGCCTGCAGCTTTCTCGATGCTGCTCATCCAAACTTCACACTCCACACTCATCTTCCTCTGGTCCTGAGCCATACACCTGCCATACACCTGCCATGACTAAGTCTCCTCCCCTGGCAATGCCTGAATATCTCTTAACAGCTAGCTATTTATGGACCAGGCTATTTTTGGCAACAAAAGCCTTTATTCTGAAAGTGACATGCTTGAAATGTTTGGATTTGCTCCAACATATCGTCTCCCGTCTCTTATTCTTCGTCTGTTCTTGAGTTTATTGTAGGGAGCAAAGGAGAGCAAGCTTTACCCAGCATGCTGTTCGGCAGTATAGATAGATAGATAGAATAGATAGATAGATAGATAGATAGATAGATAGAGATAGATAGATAGATAGATAGATATTGATGCCAATAAAATGGGAAGTTATAGTGTTAAAGCAGCAAAATCAGTCTCGCAGCACAGAATATAAATGAAATACTAGGATACAATATACATACATATATACTGTACATGAAATAATAATAGGAATAAAATAAAAGAACAAATTTGAATATATACAAGATGGGAATACAAAAATGTGCAACTGCTTGAATGGTATGACTATAAAACAGTTTACTCCTTTTAATACACTACACAGTGTGTCCATAACACACTACTCGGACATATGTCCCGTACATTGACACTGTGCTTCCTTGGGTCCTCAGCAATACACCAGCCGAGTGTAAAGTTGAAAAAAAAATCAAAAGGACAGACATGCATACAGACAGACAGACAGACTTCTTGCATTTTAGTTAAATGTTGCAATACTTCGAGGACTTCTCAATCGAGTTGTGTTATTCTTAACCTTGAAATTCACCTACATTTCCTTTTTTGATTTTTTGAACTTTGGGTAAGGTAAGGAATGTGTACTATGATGTGTTAGATGGGAGTTTTTGTGAGTGGCAATTGAAAGCCTCTTTCAAAAACTTGCCTTTGTCCCAGCTTTAAGCTTTGTTTGGATGATCCTAGGAATGGATAAGCATTGTTCATTCCATAAAGCACATTTCCATGAAGGACATGATAGAGCTGGATGTGACAAAACAACTTTTTTCCCCACTGTGTAATGGCGGTGTACTGTAGAGAAACGGCACGGAATCCAGTGTGTCCTGAGAATTGTGAACTGAAAATCTATTTTCACATCACATACTGAGCAGTAGTGCTGGTGAGCGTGTAATACTTCGCAGAGCTTTGCGGTACTGCTCAAAAAAACCAAGCAGACACTGGTGTGTTTGGTCAGTTCAGTAAAGAGAAGCGGAAAAGAGATTCTGGCAGACATTCAGTGTGCCAGAGGGATTTCTGAGAACCAGTCTGGCACCACGCAATGTGCAATACCAATAAAAGATCTTCCCTCCGTTTTTTTTCTTCCTTTTTATTGCTCCATTGGTCACCTTTTCCCCCCTTCTGTTTCTGTCTCTGTTCATCTGTCTTGTGTTCTGTTGCTCATTCTCCACTCTCTTTATGTCTTTGTTATCTATTTTTATTTCTGTCTCTTCCCTTCATTTTACCCTTTGCTTTTTTTTTTTATTTCTCTCCGTGGAAACGGCTCAGCGTATGCATCGCAAGCCATGTTGTCACGTAGATTGTAAATTTCATATTCCTATCCGACATGATCTGATGCACAATACCTGAATGTGCTTTCTGTATCAGATTCAGAAACATCACCATCACAGCTTTTCTTTTTGCTGATGAATCATGGCCATTAATTATTAATGCATAATTAATCATTACTGCAGCAATACATTGCTACATTAAAGGTCACTGGGGTGTCTTTGCTTCCAGCTACAAATATTAATATGAACAATGAACATCAAGTGACAAGGAGCCACTGTTGATTCAGCGAGACTAAAGGATGAAAAATTGGAAGCCATATTATTACTATTATTATAAGGTGACTAATTACCATAATGTACATCTCTGTGTAACATAAACGGAAAGTTGTGAATGATGTTATCAATCCACACTGGTTATTAATGTTTATCTTGCATGTCACTGGAAATGAAACTATGATTTGTGGACTTTTGGGGAGCCGTTTGAGCCGAACTCATTCGCATGAGTTATCGTGATGGGTGGTGGGTGAAGAAATTTGTGAAAGGAGCCCCAGATCTCTGCTCTGCTCCCCCCACCCCCCACACCCCCACCCCTCCCTGCAGACTGCCGCTTGTTTGTGTTTAATAAGGGAGATTAACTAAGCTCATTGTTATTCTAAGACACTGGCTCCAGCGGTTTCCCTGGGCTAGGATCAGCAAGGTCATCCATTCGCTGTATGAAGGAGTCAACTGGGAGGCTAGCACCCACAACGACAGTGAGCTTTCATGACTAGTGGGATGGAGTGATTTCAGAGACAGACGCTCACTAATCGGACAGCTGTTCTATCAATCAATCCTTTTGAGGTACACAACTCTGCCACGCGTGTTCATACAGTAGATAAAACAACTTAGTTCTCCCTCAGCGTTTCTATCTCTGATGCATTACTCCCATAGCAGACAAATGCACACATTATAAAATCCCATTTGTCTTTTTATTTGACTGAAAGTCAACAAGGTAAATAGCAATGCAAACCCTTGATAAATAGGCCGTCTCTTCAGTGTGATTGATATTCCTTGTTTTGCCTTGATGCAATGTTTAATACATAAGGCCATCTGACAGGCCCCTTAGCATCAACGTTAATTATCAGTGAAACACAGTTCTGGGCCCAGTGCCAGGAAAATGAAGATCTGCTTATAAATTAGAGACTCTGAAGTAATGAGTCACGCAAAATGTGTACAAGTATTTGTAGTGTGCTATAAGTGATGACAACATCCTGCCAAAGTGTAAAGTCGTTTTACATTATAGAGGAAAAAGAGGTACAGCTGATACACGTAGTGCAATCTCGGGTCAATGAGTTTAACTGTACTTTTTAGAATTGCATCGATAAGCAGTCTTTGAGTTGGATCGAGCGGAGACTGCGCTTTGAGAAAGTGGTGTCTGTGTGAATTAAAGTCGCCGGCAATCAATTTAGAGTTTGCTCTTTTGGGGTCGACAACATATTGTTCCCAAACATTGTCTCTTTTAATTACAATCAGTAACTACAGATCCGCAGAAATCCTTCTTGCCTACACGGATAATCCTCTATCATCATTCAAACAGTTATTGCACCTGTTCTAATAGTTAAAGCTGATTGGCTGGTGAGGGAGCGGCCTGCTCCTGGCGCCCGGTTTGTGTCTAGCAGTGAGATGAACTGCCCCTTGCCTGTAAAGTGGACGAGAGCATGCAGCAGCAGCCAGGGGCGGTGATAAAAAGCCGTGGTCAAGTTGGACACTTTACAGCCCTTTTCTAGCAGCCTTCACAGAAACACTCACATCCTCTTAGGTCCGATTCCGATTTAATAAAATGTAATCAGACCCATAGACAGTTAAAAAAATAGACCACCAGATCCCGTTGTTCTGGACGCAGACCATCTCTTTCCCGGTGATGCTGATCGTTACTGCGCAGCCTCCAACTGAGCTTGAAGATGTAGATGTGACATGAGCAATCTGTCTGAAAGTTGTAAGTCTTCTGGTAGCTGTGCAAGAGAAATCTCAATCATTCCCAATCAGCAGAGACAGAAAGGTAGGTATATGTTAGGAGATAACATAGACACAGGCTGCTAACTAATATGCTAGTTAACATTAACATAGGCCCAGGCTAATTACTGCTAATGTACATGCTAGTTCACATTAACATAGGTCCTGGCTAATTACTGTTATCTAACATGCTAGTTCACATTAACATAGGCCCAGGCTAATTACTGTCAACTAACATGCTAGTTCACATTAACATAGGTCCTGGCTAATTACTACTAACTAACATGCTAGTTTACATATACATAGGTCCAGGCTAATTACTGCTAACTAACATGCTAGTTCACATTAACATAGGCCCAGGCTAATTACTGTCAACTAACATGCTAGTTCACATTAACATAGGTCCTGGCTAATTACTACTAACTAACATGCTAGTTTACATATACATAGGTCCAGGCTAATTACTGCTAACTAACATGCTAATTCACATTAACATAGGTCCAGGCTAATTACTGCTAACTAACGTGCTAGTTAACGTAAGTAATTAAACCCAAACAGCTAATATAAGTCGACACTGTCTGCAAGCTTCTCATGACAATACGGTGATTTGTCGACTATGCGACAGCAAGTTGTGTGGTTATGACACAATTGTTAGCCTATTTTTACAAAAACGTCTGCTACGGAGCCATAACCTGAGATACATGGTAACGGGGCCTTTTATACATTGTCGTGGTTCTTTAGAAATAAATAAGGGGCAAATAGAGTCTTTAGGCGCTCCAGATGTAAAGTTATTCACTGTCAAAGTGACGTCAAAATGAATGGCAGTCAATGGGATGCTAATGGGGGGTGATGGCTTCATAGCATGGCCCATATATCACAGGGCTGCCAACTCTCACGCATTGGCCGTGAGACACACGCATTTGACTGGTTTCACACGCGCACACGCCACACCCCCGATTTCTCACGCTGAGTGTCAACCCGTCGGTCAAATTTATGAAAGATGAGTTTATCTATGTTTTTACCTGTTGAGCCACTTGTGATCGACTAGTTGTGCTTCAGAGACTGTGAGTGGGTTCAAGAGCGCTCCCTGTCTGTGGAATTTTCAAATTGTCGCAAAATGAGAACATTTTTTCACGAGCCATCCCAGGTGCATTTCCCCTGCTTCAGGTATGTGCTCTGAGTATTACAGACCCGTCCGGCGCTTCAGGTATGAGCTCTGATTATCACAGACCGTCCGTCGCTTCGTGACCACTCTCTCTGTAAAGATGGAGGTGAGCAGCGCGGCTGGTAGTGTAGCAACTTCAGTTCATTTTAGTGGACTCGCTCTGCTGGGGGCGTGACGCGTTGCATCCATGCGTAGTCCTCCGATAAAGAGCAGCGTACAGCCACCTCTAAACTCTGTCAGAGACCAGAAACCCAAATGGGCCTCTGCGTCTGTCAGACGGTCTGAATGAGATCTACCATATCAGCGGAGGAATGACATGCAAAGCAGACTATATTACAACTCTCCACATCTCGGACACAGAGATGGGAGGAGTTATGTGAAAAAAGTTGTAAATATGAGCAGAAATCTGGTGAAACACACCTGAGCTATACTAGCCATATTATAGCCTACTATAATATATATATATATATATATATAATATATATATATATATAGATATATATATATATATATATATATATTATATATATATATATACGATACTGCAACGTTGGGCCACTATTGTGCATCTCTAAACCTCTGCATCTCTAAATGTAACTGTAAATATTAATTTGATGTTTTTTAAAATGAACAATAGTCTTTATTTTCACAAAAAAGTAAAAACAGTAAGTGGGGCCCAGAGGATGACAGCCAAACATTACTGAACATTGGCACAAAGGTTAAAGGATTAGAATTTATGCAACTCAGTGGTTCTCATTCTTTAGAATTTCAGTGGTCTAAGTGATCCCTCAACATTATTTAACTTTGGGTCCCTGGTCCCTACACCAGGGATTCCTGGACCTGTTCACCACAGACCCAAATCTTCTCAGCTGTTGCTGACATATGCTACTGTCTCTTCATGTGGTTCATTAGTTTGGCACATTGTGTGGGTCAGTTCTTATATATAAGAAGTTATAATCTATATAATGTAA
This sequence comes from Etheostoma spectabile, assembly GCF_008692095.1. Taxonomy (NCBI): domain Eukaryota; kingdom Metazoa; phylum Chordata; class Actinopteri; order Perciformes; family Percidae; genus Etheostoma; species Etheostoma spectabile. The sequence continues at coordinate 35,130,590 of NC_045740.1, read as the reverse complement.
ATGCTGAATGCCCTAAACCTGTTGATACAACAACACAAAGGCTCCTAACCCTACAGTTTTGCACATATCATGTAAGACTTGATTTCTCCATTTTTTTTTGCAAAAAAACTCTCCAGAAAGTGCCATTTAATGGTTTATTTTTCAAATTTTTTTCCTAGGGGGGCATACCCCCAGACCCCCCTAGGGAGTCCCCCCATCCACCCACATATACCAAATCCAATTTAAACCCTAAAGGATAAAGACCAAAAGAAATTGCTTGTACGCGGCAAATATGGGTTGGCCCCCCCAAAATCTCACTCCAAGGTTTTGGGAAAAGTTGGCAGCCCTGTATCAGCTTGTACACAGTCTGTAGGTGTTACTATTAAGACAGAGTAGCTGGTAAAGTGCTCTACCTGCGATCTGTTGCTGATGTTAATCAACAACAGACTATAGTTGTCTGTGAAAATGTTATATTTACAGTTGTGTGTCCATGATGCATTATAGTAGATATCAAGAGCCAATAATTATATCCTATTTTCATCATGGCTTTATTTCTACTTGCATCGTGATGAATGGAAATTAACTGCAGAAGGTATACAAAAGCCAAAACATTTTGCAATACATAAGCTTTTGAACATACGCTACTGTAAGTGGCAAAACATATCACTTTTGCTGCAGGTGCTGCATTTTCAAACAATTTACATTTTGTCTATGCTTTGTATTTTACCGGCCACTGAATCCTGTCTCGTACTTTCATTCTTCTGCTGTATTTGTTTCATGCGCAACTCCAGCTGATGCAATATTAACTTTGTGTCCTTCAAGTGAGCACATCTACCTGTGCTTCTGAGTGTGTGTGTGTGTGTGTGTGTGTGTGGGAGGGGTTGTGTTACAGACAAAACTAGTGCTGGAGAGGTTTGGTGAGTCTTTGGGTACGCACAAACATTGCGCTCCTCTGTTGTCTAACGGGACGGGAGCCTGTTGTCACATTTCTTCATCATTACCTTTCCTGCCCTCCTTCATCTTTCTCCCATGGAAGTTAAAAAAAAGTAATCAAAGGCTTGCCATCCGACAGCTCTGTCTCTTTGCCTCTTCCACTTAAAATATGTCTTTTTCCACCCCTGATTCTTTTGCAAAGACTGGTGCCTTCCCTACAAAAAAGCTCCTCATTTCAGTAGTTCTGAAACCTCTCCAGCTTGTTTTAGTGGAGGTATGTCTCCTCTTTGACATCCCTGCCAAATTGAGGATGCTTTGCCACTCATTTTAACAGCTCTGCGTCCCGGTTCCTTCTCTGGGAGCCTTTTATTTCCTCATAGCTTGCCGCGAATTTTCGCTTCTCTTTGTTCTTTTCCTGCCTGTCGCACCACTGCATTGACATTAACAAGCCTCTTAGCAGGCCACGGAGAAAGAGCCATGCAGTGCTCTGGCCGGAGCTCGGGGCTAAATCCCAGATCAGCGGGAGGGTTCAGGCTTCCTGGAGAGGAGATCTTGGCTGGCAGGGTGGATGGATAGAGTATGTTGGAGATTAGGGCATTGGCGAGTCAAACGCTGGATTAGGAGGGAATGGTTAAGGGTCCACAGGGTCTAAATAGTAGCCTTCTGAGGAAATAACCCTGTGTTTCCTTGGCCTGCTATTTCACTGTGTGTGTGTGGTGTGTAATGTACTTAATGTGCTGCTTAATGCTTCCATGAATTAGTGGTTTTCACTAGTGCTGCTACTTTGTCCCATGTCATTTATCTGGTTTATGGAGAAGACTGTTCCTAATGATGGATGGATTGATGCCTTAATGCACGGCTGACTGTAGTTATTTTGCCCCTGAGATTTAAAAAACACCATTCACTTGTCTTCTCCTTTCATTAATGTCTCTTTTTTTTGGGTGTTGGATGGAGGAATAAGTGTCTTTTTTTCTGCTGTGTTTTTCCAAGGATGATGAGCAACTCGCAGGAGGCACTAATGGCAGAGACCATACCCGCATCAGGAAGTTCCTCAGCCAAGGCCACAAAAAATTGCCATGGAAACCAGAGGTAACCCAAATCATTTTTTCTTATTGTTTCTTTTTTTCTGAGACCTGCCCTTAGCCCTTAATCACCAGCTTTTGAACCCCTTTTATTGTTATGTTGAGGCCAATCAGTTGCTTTGCAATTTGTGTGAATTATCAGCTAACCCTGAAAATGGCGCTTTATCACTTGCTTCGTAATTATGTGCTTTTTGTGAAACATAATTTAGCAGCAGATGTCTTACTCTCTTTTTCTTTCACTTCTCCTTTTAAGGGCAGTTGATATTTGAGGTCAAATAGAGATACATCCATTTTCTGGTGCTATTATCGGAAGAACAAAATGTACTTTGCGGTTATGAAGATGAATTATTGTATGAGGATGATAATATTTCATCCAAAACCATTAGCGGGTTATATTTAAAGGCGCCTACATCCTGAAGATCACAAGTTGATTTGATTTATCCAAATTTTTCAGCTCACTTACTGATGTAGTTTACACACCCAGGGAGCAGCAGACAGGGCAATTAAGCAGCCAATTTGTGATAAAGGAAGTGCCTCTAGATATGTAACCTATTCAGCAGAGTTTAATTAAAGGATTATGTATGTGTGTGTGTCTGTAAGGCTAATCTGCAAAATATGATTTATGAGTTGTTCTCTTCCTGTAGTAGAGTTTAAAGTGTCCATATTATGAAAAAAATCTTTTTTTCTGGGATTTGGGGTGTTATTTTGTGTCTCTGGTGCTTCCACATGCATACACACTTGGAAAACAACTACCCATGGTGTTTTGAGTGAGATCCGGTTTCTGAATGTCCTCTGTCTTCAGTCTCTGGGTGAGCTGGTCAACATCTGCACGGCTTTCTACGTCACTAGCCGAGACTAGGTGGCTAAACGTAGCATGCTAGCTCGTTCTCAATGGCAAAACACTGCTGCAACAGCCACTAGTTCTCCATAATCTCCAAAAGAACTACTTCCTGTCCCTGTCCGGCAGGTATTCCACAAGTGTCCTCGTCTAGAAGAAGTCTCCCAGCTAATCCGTCCTTGGACTGACCAAAGCTGGAGAAAGAGTTATCTAGCTGATATGAACACACCTAGCTATTGATGTAAGACTCCCAACAAAGATAGTATAGAAGTGAGAGTTCTCACCCTGTAGCACAGAGACCTAAACACACAGGTTGAAAAAAGGATCTGCAGCAATGTGCAGTACAACAAAATATGGTGTTTGTTTTTTAAAATGAAACCATGCAAACCTATTCTGGTACAACCTCAAAATACAGTTATGAACCTGAAAATATGTATGATATGGGCGCTTTAACTATCTCTGCTAAACAGCACAGGGCAAACTGTGGTGACTAACAGTTCATCCACACAGAATGTGATGGATAATAAGAAATTACTAATGCATAAGTTGTATTTATAGTAGATCTCATTGACTGCGGCGATACTGTACTATTTTTACAGTACTCTCTAGCACTCAATGCCTTGTACTCCGCAAAGCATTAAGCATGTAATCTTCTGCACAAGGCAGCATTACAGGGTGCTGAACACAGCATGTGCCTGATAGTGTTACAGTAGTGTATTGTATCTGTGTTTCTATGCCTCCCAGTCAGCCCCAGCCATGGATGGAAGCACTGGGTTTCCGGGTTGTCGGTCCCATTCTTGTAAACTTCAAATTTGGGATAAAAAAACATTTGGACTCAAGGATGAACTGATTAGATTTTGGAGGTCAAAGGAACAGGTCACCGTAAACCTCCCCAAAAAAAAAATCAAGAATTCCTAGCTAGTTATGGCAGAATTTCACACAAATGTCTAATAGGAAAAAAAGTAGGAAGTGACATTTTATATCCCAAAGATCAACTTAACGACCTTTGGGATAAAAAATGACCTAACTTTATCGTTAGGTCGTTATTCAACAACCTAACTCAGGAACAGGACGGGCGATTGTGACTGTATCAATATTCTGTGCTGCTGGGTGGAAGATATGTGTGACGTATCCACAATTTAGAATTTGGCATTGCTAAAAGCATTGCCTACTGTCATGGCAACAACTTTTTGTTGTATTCTGTCCCTGTGGTCGTCCACCACAAGCTCATTGGCTTTGCTGATATTGGGCTTCCGGGGAATGTTGATGCACTATGTGAGGAGGCTCTCTATGATGTATTTATTCATTTCAGGCACGCTAATAATACATAAAAGTCAAATGTGCCAGAATTAGCCTGAAGGCTATTTTACATCTGCTGTCCCTGGACTGTTGGTAAGATGTGAAAAATGAAACGATTAAGCTATCAGTCCTTTGTTCTTCTCTACAAATAGAGCCTCTCAAGAATTATTCACTGAAATCATACATGTCAATATAATAAAAACTCCCATTCTCCAAAAGATACACTTGATACCTGTTAGTAAATTCCTTTGAAGTCTTCACTACATATATTATATGAGTCTGGACCGACATGGATTATAATGTATCAGCATATATTTTTGACTTCAACTTGACTGGTGGGTAGAGGCATACAACCACATGGCGTTTTATTTCAGTACACTCTCCTGTGAGCCAGTCCTGAATTAGCCTGCCTTTTGCCTTTGTGCCTCGTCTCAGCAACGCAAGACATATAATATCAAAATCAGCCATTAAAGCGTCCATATTCTGCTCATTTTCAGGTTCATAATTGTATTTTGAGGTTGTACCAGAATAGGTTTACATTGTTTAATTAAAAAAAACACCATATTTTTGTTGTACTGCACATTGCTGCAGATCCTGTTTTCACCCTGTGTGTTCGGGTCTCTGTTTTAGCTCCAGAGTGAGACATCTCACTTCTACACTATATTTGTTGACAGTCACACATGCTCAGTAGCTCTGTAAGATCCCATCAGCTAGATAACTCTTTCTCCAGCTTTGGTCAGTTCAAGGAGGGATTAGCTGGGAGACTTTTTCTAGACGAGGGCCACTTGTGGAATACCTGCCGGACAGGGACAGGAAGTAGTTCTTTTGGAGATTTTGTTGAACTAGTGTGTGTTGTAGTGGTTTGCCATTGAGAACGAGCTAGCATGCCAGCACTAGCATGTACTATGGTTAGCCACCTCGTCTCGGCTAGTGACGCAGAAAGCCGTGCAGATGTTAAACCGCTCCCCAGGAGACTGAAGACAGAGGACATTCAGAAACCAGATCTTACTCAACACAGCATGAATATTCTTATTTCCAAGTTTGAATGCGTGTCAATGCACCAGAGACACAAAATAACACCCCAAATCCCAAATATAAATATATACCGCTAAAATAAATTAATAAATCCACATTGTTATGTTTTTTTTACTTTGTTTTTATCACTTTGTAAATAGTCACATGTGGATGATATCTGTTTTTTTTAATCATCTAGCCTAGAAGCAGCTGTTCCCTGAATATTGAGGGCCCTGCGTCTAGTTGTTGACGATGCTTTTGGCATAATTTAAAGTTGTGCTACTTAGAAAATGAGAAGTCACATTGATATCAAACAGCCAAGCTCGGACTGCAGCCAAACAATCTTTCTGAATCTGGACCATGTAGACTAATTGCACAAATGGTAAATTGTTTTCATGGTCTGAGCATCGCTAGGCTGTTTATTAGTAACATCCTGTTTTTTTCCGAGCTTTATGTTTTATCATTTTGTATGTGAAAACTGTTAAAAACCACAGGATGCTTTTGCACTTAAAAGACACGGACATGAATTCATTGACCAAACTGGATTCCTTATTTATGGTTTGGATTTAAATAGCGAAGCAGCTTCAGAGGGATATAAATTTTGCAACATCCACACCAACTACATTTTACATTAGGCGTGACTAGCATCAAAGCTCACTTGTAGAAGTCAACATGCTTTTTCTTTGACTCATTTCCAGCCATCCATAAAGCAACATGCCATTTAGTTTCTGGGAATATTCTGCAAATCCAGCATAAAGGCACGTATGAAATCTATAAAATCTCTTCCTCTCTTATCTAGCTACGGCGGGCCTAAGCCAAGTTCTTCAGAAACCATGGATTGTAGCAGCTCTTGCTTTGCTTTTCTAGGCGATCTGTCCTAATTAACAGCACTAACTTGTTTTCCTGGTGCACGGCCAAGATGGCAGAGGTCTGAGGGGCCACTGAGCTGCCACTGTCGGAGGCGTAGACTCGGGCTGGTGGAGGTAGAGTGGTGCCATATGCCAGCTGTCACAGACTGGCAGAGGTCACACGGGCATCCGGCAGCATTCATACAAGTCACACGCGCAACAACTCTGTTGTGCACAAGCAAAATGAAAAGACGGCTTACTTTATTTCTTGTAATTTCTGCACCCTTAGAGAGATAGAGATAGAAACAAAGAGGAAATGAAATGTTTTTTTATTGTATTGTCTATCCTGTGTTGGTTGTTTTAAGCCACAACTGTTTACTCACCGAGGTTTCCGAGCCGGTGAACTCATCCAGAGGTGAGTGGGGATTAGCGGGGACATCCTCTGTCCGTCAAGGACACCGGCATGTTGAGGACGCTGACACTGGATAGAGATCAGAGAGAGATAGAGAGATAGAAAGATTGCTGGCCCACTTTTTAAGAGTCAAGCAGTAGTCAGTCATGAAGGGATAAACAGTCATTTGCAGAAAAGCCGACATGGATCCAGAGAGAATTTGAGCATTATGAGCAATTTGATCTAGTCAGGAGCAGAAAGAAAGGAATAGTAAGAGGGATTAGTGACTTGTGTACTGTCCCACATTAAAGCCCCGGGGAGCACATCCTCCCACATGTAGTATGAATATGTGCACTGATGTTAATCAGACATTCCAAAGGTGCAAATACAAAGGCATTGCACATAGAAAGGATGCCAGTCTCCTGGTAAGTGACTAGCGCAGATGTCTGGTCTTCTGGCTCATGTAGTGTGAAAATCAAGGCTGGTATTGCAGATTTGGACAGCATATTACTTAGCACTCAGGAGGGAAGTGTTGAAAAAAACTGTGGCACAACACAGACGCAGGACTCAGGTAGGAAGGTGTCATCATAGCTGGCTTCTCACGCAGAAACACAAGCAGTGACAGGACTGGAGGAGGAATTAGGTCTTTCTCATGTCTCGTCATACAACAATAACATGTGAGTAGACTGGGTGGGGGGGGGCACAGGAGGAGAATCATGATATTTGTCTCTTCTCGCTGTTCTTTCTCCTATCCAAAAATGCTAAACCGTCAGATAGACAAACAGAAGGCATGCATGTGATTTCTTTTACCGGCCTCCCATTACAGTATAAGAAAAATTCTGCTAATCCTCTGCCTGCCGTTTCTCAGTTGGACGTTTCCACCGCAGCCACATCCATTCCCCTCCTCATGTTATATCCCTAGAATGACAGAATACATGTAATTGTAGGACAGATGGCAGATTATACAAACCCCCATTACAGTAGTTGATGAGGCTGGAATCTAGATCATATGAACCTTGTCTTCTATTTTATGCTGCTCTCCTCTGTGTGAAATGAGTTCTCATTATCTCTCTCTCTCCATATAATCCCTTCTTTTCAAACCTCTGTACCTTTGAAAACCCCCCTTTCTTCCCTGTATGTACCTACTTATCCCACGTTCTCTTCTCTCCCCGTTCCTAAATTACTTATGGGCCCTGTATGAATTTAGTTGAAGAGATTTCATCGAATCGTGCAATAAAATTCTTGTCATGTAACATGTATAATTTGATCATTTGTTCAACGCTTACACTTCAGCATAGCACCTCAGTAAAACCACAGTCCAGTATGTGTTATGATGTACCGATGCCCTGGGGGAGCGAGCTGAGTGGTATTGCACATACCACAGCGGGCCTTTGCCAGGAACATCATGTCTCACTTTTCTTATCCAAAAGGGATTTACAGTGTCAGTTGGTGCGAATGCTCGTCAGTGGGTGTGCCGAGCGGCCATTTGTTAGTGCCCGGCTGCCAGCAGGAACGCAGAAGGCTGCACCAGATTTTAGGAAAGGGAGACAGCCTCCCAGTCGATAGTGCGACCAGATGGGTCAGAGAGACTAGATATTAGAGAGCAGCAGAGACGCAGATAGGCTCAGACAAGCTCGCAGAGATGTGGTCATGTGAAGGAAATGTGTGGTCTGAAGAAAATAGGCAAGCCAGTAACATTACAAAGCTGAGTAGTGATGCTGTACTCTCTTTTATCGATCACTTGTTTTCTTGCTCAGCCTCTTTCCTGTGCACCTGTCATTTCCCTGACGACAGGTGTCATCTCTCTTTTTCTTCTCTGTCTTTCTTTTTTTTGCCTCACTCATATTTGAGAGATGGCATGAATTGCTTCGTTCCATCTCTTTTTCCTCCCCTCCTATTTGATTGCAGCCTGAGCTGTAGCTGCTTGGTTGCTTTTATACTGTGGCAGCTTAAAGCCGCCCACACATGATCGGAGGTAGGGTGCAGAGCATAGTGCAGGCAGAGGAAAAGCACAGAGCAGGTGTATGTCATCATTCTTTCTGGCTGGAAATAATTTGAATTTTGAGTGCCGAGGGTAGGGGATCCTCCGAGTTGTCTCCACCGCTCTCCTAATAAAAAATAACACGCCACAGCCAGCACGGAGCGGTTTTACCCCGGATCATGTGTAGGCGGCTTAGGACTATGTAGAACATTTGCTACCTCTGGAGCGTGATGAGAGTAAGGAAACGGTAGATGAAGATAAAGATGACAGGTTAGGACAACAACAGACACATTGAAATGCTTTGTGAAATCTTATTTATTAGAAATAAATGATAATGTTTTAACCTGAGACCTCATCAGGTAATGATGCCTGTGTACAGGTTCAATTCTTAAATGATATATAGTACTGTACACTGCACATGATATGCATTTAAGATGCATTTAAAGTCCAAAGAGAAGAATAATGTTAACCCCTTGTGTTGTCTTCCCGCCGATCTGGACATTTTTGTCAACATTTAAAATGAAAAACCGTTAATCAAGGTTACGGTTGTCTCTTTTTGACCCTTTTATGTCTTCCCCCCAATGATTTTGTCACTTTTTTAATGTTTGTTGACTTATTCTAAAAGCTTTTGAAATTTCCGTTGGTTTTCCCCCAAATTTTTTAAAGCTCTTTTTTTTTTTTACATTTCTCACTTTTTTGAAATTTGTGTTACTTTTTTGACATCTTTTCACATTTTTGTCACTTTATGCGGCATTTGTTTACATTTTTGTCACTTTTACTACACTTTTTTAAAAGTTCTTTGACCAATTGTTTTCTCCCCAAATGCTATAAATTGACAAAAACACACCAATTCAATGAAAGTAGTGAACTGATAATTTATGTAACTTGTGAGGAGCGTTGTTGAGAAGCATCAATGTTACTTTTTGGGGAAAATTTGTTTAAAAGAAACCCAAATTCCCCAAATCTCTGATATAGAAACTTTTGGAAAGGGATCAAATTTGACCCGAGGAACCGAAGGGTTAAGGTGTTTTCGCCAACGGCAATCACTGTAGACTGCACTTACTGAGCGTGACAAAATGCTTGGCAGTGCCTCATTTAAATACACGTGCACAAACACACACACACACACACCGATGGTGGTGGAGCAGGTTTTGGTGTCTTGCTCAATTACACTTTCACAGCTGAGCTGGGTTTGGGGTCTTCTCTAGCAGCTGTGCCTGTAGTCTATTTGGCTGGTGGTGCATTTGTTAAAGTGCTTTAAAGTACAGGAAACAGTACGTTTTTTTTTAAACTTTCAGGAATTCCACTACTAGTCCATGGTGGCAGCAACACAGAAGTATGTCTCTGGTTTTGGATTAAGGAACAGAGGACAACAAATGAAAGTGAAGGAGGAAAATAAGAAAGGTGTCTGCAGCATTCATTCTGTCTCTTCTTCAGCTAATTACTGAATGACAATGTGAGCTGACATGGTTGTAAGAAAGCTATCATTTGAGAAGATGCAAGCTGCTACAGCACAACGAAGCACACACACACACACACACACACACACACAAACCAAGTTAACCCCGCCAAACCAACACAAGGACACAAGTCACCATCTCTATACAGATACCAGATTTTCACATCATCCCACGCTCCAAAAGGAGCAAATAGGAGGGATACAAAAAAAACGAGATAGAAAGCAGGGAAAACGGGGCTCAGGCGAACTAAAGAAGACGTTTGGCAGCACTCGGACAGAGATGGACGGATGGAGAGGCAGAAATAGAGAGGTCAGAGGCAGGGGGAGACACCATTAGGTTTTATAGGAGACAGGCAGCATGCACAGGAGCGAGGGAAGTTCACCAGTCAGGGAAGCAAAAGGACAACACGGTAATTAAAGGATGAAGAAAAAAATAACTTTCCTCTTGCCCCATTCCACATCCCGCTAAGGCCAGAGCACAGACAGACCTCTTGCAACACTGTCACCCAGAAAATGGAACCAATTATACACAAGCCTCTTATAGAGCAAAGCCGACTTTACACCAGGGCTACACAGTGATATGCGTGTGAGAACAATAAGAGACTTTTAGCCTCCTATTGCTATTTGACAAGAGGCGGCCAGGCCGAAAAAGGTTTGCTTTTAAAGCCAACAGGAAATCTATTAAAAGCTTTACATAAGGCATATTTACACAAGGACTAGTCCCGTCTGCTAAATCTCTCTAACCTTGCTACGCCTCCCCCTCTTTACCACTCCCTTTTTCTACATCAGACATCTTCCTGACCCCCCCAGGTTTTCTCTATTTGAATTCCGTTGACCCCTCAAATCCCTGTCTATTTCTCTTCTCTCTCTGGTTTTCAGTGGGATCAGTCTTTCGGCATGAGGAAAAGAAAGAAATGATGTGCACATGAAAATATATGAACTAAAATCAGGAGTCCCACTGCTTTGGACTGGCATGCTTGTTGACTGTTTCTTGCTCAACTGAAAGACATCATGGGTTATGCATGAGCTGTAATTGCCACGCTGCTGTCAGCGTGCAGGGCACTTACTTGACCGTGCAGACCCAGGAGATAAATACAAAAGGACCACATTGAGTCAGGCCATCTGTTAGAATGCCTGTATGATAGTGAAGGAGCACAACACCTTCCATCAACGTCTTTCTCCTTTAAATGCAGACATGTAGAAATGCTTACCCTGAAAGGCTTACCTGTCTCACCCCTCTAATCCCTCTCATCAAAGCACAACAGGATGTGTTTTTTTTGTCACAAGGTCACTCTCCTGATTTATTGGTTTGACACTTTGGCTAGAGCTAGCTAGTAGCTATTTTACACACATAAAGGCTACCTTCATCCAGCCAGCTTTCACTTTGATCCAACCAGGGATCCCCATTGCATGGCTTCCTAGTCATTTTATGAGAGTCAGGTTTCTCAAGTTCCGTGTGATGTTCTAAGTATCTGTGGCGGCATTACAGCGGCAGCCTGCTGGGGCTGCTTTAACGCATTAACCCAAGCCATATGTGAGTACAGTATGGGGATTTCAATCAGGAGACACTTGTTTGCAGATATGCAAAGGTTTATTGTAAATAAGCATAATACAATGTACAGTCTTTGGAGCTTAGACTCCATTGTTATAGAATAATTTGTAAAAGGGGTAAGGAAGCAGAGACAGTCCCCCCTCGATGGAGTCTAGACATTGGGGGTGGTGGCGAAGGAGCCCGAAGACCAGACCGAAGGAGTCAATGGAGGGTCCAGCAGGAGGAAGACCCAGGATGCCTTTGGGTGACGATGACTGGAGGTGGATGGGAGGTGGAGGGGTGCACGCTTTGCCTGAAATGACAGCTGACAGCAGCAGGGAGAGAAACAGATTTAAAGCGGGGTTGTGACGCTGTGATTGGCCCTTGGAATTTGTGGCCTATTCCCCCCCCCCCCCATGCATCAGTACATGTAGTCGCATCTCTAACCCAAATGCCACCCTTTAATGATTGGTGTCAGTAGTGGTTTTTGGCATGGGTGAAGCGGGCAGCTGCCCGGGGCGGCATTTTTTTCATGTCAAATGGGAGGGGGGGCGGCACGAGCACAACAAAAATAAAAAATCCTCTGCACCATGGAGTGGTTTTCTATTATCTATCATTTCACTCTGTGGGGAATCGGCATATGGGTGCCCCCTGCAGCTGCAGAAGGTACCACGCACAGAAGCATATGTGAGAATGGGAAAGGGAAGGGGGGGCACAAGGGACAGTTTACCTCTGTGTCTCCCAAATGGAACGGTCCAGACAAATGTGGCGAAAATGGGACCATGAGCCTCCTTGATATTATCACTTTTATGCATGACAAGGATCTATCGGAGATCTACCCCAAGTTTTGGACTGCTCTCAGGTTTGGTTCTTACTCTGCCCGTCACTGCGGCTCAAACTGAGAGGAGCATTTTCAAAACTAAAGTTGATCAAGTCATACCTGAGGTCAGCCGTGTCCCAGGAACGGCTCACTGGCCTCGCCGTCATCAGTACCGATCGCTCAATAAGGGAGCAGACGTCATCTGACAACATTGAAGATGGGGCCAGAAAGGTCCGGTTTTAGTTCTAGTTTGTGTTTTCTGTTCTTAATCCTATAGTGCAATAATTAGATTCCCTTTAGTGTGTTTTCACATTTGTGTGATGATGGAAATGCTATTTAGAATATTGTGTCTATATTTTATTTGTACATTATTCTTACTATTTTATATTATTGTTGCTCCCTGCTCTTTTTACATTTGTATGTATCTGATTGTGTATATTATACTACTACTGCGTGTGTGTGTGTGTGTGTGTGTGTGTGTGTGTGTGTGTGTGTGTGTGTGTGTGTGTGTGTGTGTGTGTGTGTGTGTTTTGAGGACACTCTACCCCAAGGCAGACTGGTTTCACCATCTGTCCTTGTTGTGTCCTGTGATTTCCCTGTGTAATTCAGACAAATGTCAGACTATGGGCAGGGGATGAGCTCTGACAAACTGCTCCAGACGTTCTCAGTTCACACTCAGTGCCCCCCCCCCCACCCCCCCAATACTCCTGACAAGCTCTCTGTCGCCTTCTCTTATTCAGGACAGTAGTAACAACACTGGAAACTTCACGTTGCATTCACATTTCACCAAGGATTCATTTCTCCTGCGCGGTGGAGAGCTAGCAGAATGATATACGTTTCAATGTAAAAGAAAATCTACTGAAACCAGGATGGGAGCTCCAGTAGCTCAAGTACTGAAGCATAACCTGCCTGTTTAATAGAAAATGCGATGCTCTTGTTGCTGCGTGCACTAACCTGTTTCCTCTGTGTTTGTGTGTGTGTGTGTGTGTGTTGGCAGTATAAAGGACAAGCCAACCTGCACGTGTTTGAGGACTGGTGTGGCTCCTCTGTAGCCCAACTCAGAAAGAACCTGCACTTCCCCCTCTACCCTCATGTAAGTGTTACAAACCGTGGGTGAAATTTATTTACATTAAAGTTGCATTCAACTGACCTTCCGCAAAGCCTCCACCCACTTAGTTACTGTTGCCACACCTGTCTGGGTCTCCGTTCAGTTTATAATGATAACAGTGGCAGATTTACCACTAGGCATATATTTTAACCTTTAATACAATGGGTCGTTATTTTCAAACCAAGGTAGACAGAAGCAGGCTTCTAATTTCTAGCAGAAATGTCATTTGTCACTTGCGTATTTAATTGACTGTTGCCAGCTACCTAATTAAGTTAACACTAGTTCCATGACTATTGTCTGGCAGACTTTTTTATTTGTTTCAAACTGACTCATTTTTAAACAGAAACCCTGTAAAGGGGTCTTAGATATGCCCTTAACAAAGGTAAAGAATGAGGCTATCTCCCAATTAAAAGCATCCAATCATCCTCACCATGATTCATGTGGAAGACAGCATTGTTCTTGTATGGCGTTGGAGACGTGGCGAGGGTCCTACCTGTCGAAGTTCATTTGTTAATTTGTTAATGCTACAACTGTCTATAATCTGAACGTAATCCTGTTTCTCAATGCAGACCAGAACCACACTGAGGAAGTTGGCAGTCGCTCCGAAGTGGAAGAACTATGGCCTGAGAATATTTGGCTTCCTTCACCCTTACAGAGATGGTAACTAAATCATCTTATTAGCGGCCCCCTCTACTAAAGCTAAGGGCCTTAGAGCATGTGTCCTTTATAGGAGTAGACAATTACCATAGCCCTCTTAATCCGAGCTTTTGAGAGCCACTAATATGGTGGAAATTCACATTTTTGTTAGGGCTCAGTGCCCGGATCACACAGCTCAATCTTATTGCGGGACACTCATAGCCATACCCTTGAGCCCAGTTGCTATGGGAACTGAAAAGCCTTAACACCCAAGCGCCCTTACACAAATGCCGAAAATAAAGTCATTAATTAGATCACCATTCATTTCGGGGCTCTTATGTAGCTTTTTTTTTCTGGTGCTATGGCTCTCGCCAGCCGGTGGCTCAAAGGTCATACTATATTCAGGATACTGATAAGCACTCTAACAAGTACCCTTCACCTCACACTGCCACACGCAACCTTTTACACGCCATTTTAGATCGATTGAGTTAGCCGCATAGAAATGCTCAGAGGTTTCCAGATGCCACTGTGTCCATCAGATTTAGTCAGATAGAAGTGTATATATATATATATATATATATATATATATATATATATACTACCGGTCAAAAGTTTGGGGTCACTTAAAAATTTCCATTGCACTCCATTATAGACAGAATCCCAGCTGAAATCAGTTGCGTTGTTTTTTTTAACCAGGGCAGCAGTTTTGAGAGTACTTTGTGTGCTTACATAATTGCAAAGGGTTCTCCAATGTTTTCTTAGTTAGTTTTTTTTTAAATGATATCAGATTAGTAAACAGGATGTGCCTTTGGAACATTGGATGAATGGTTGCTGATTATGGATAATGTAGATATTGAATTAAAGATCAGCCCCCCACTCAGTTCAGCTGGTATTCTGTCTGTGATAGAGTGGAATGGAAAATTGTAAGTGACCCCAAACTTTTGACCGGTAGTGTATATATATATATATATGTGTGTGCGTGTGTGTGAATTATACTGAGATTTCACCAGGTAGTATTTACATTTAGTATGTAGTTTATGATGTGTCTTCTTGAAGAATTCCTTCACAGCAACTTGTACTATGTACATAATAGAAGTATACTATATACAGAACTGTTTGCCACACATTTTGTAAAATGACAAACAACTGCAAAGTCACACTTGAGAAAGTCTTACAGGTAATAGCTTGAAGGAAAAGTAGTTTTATGCAGTTATAGTTTTGCCAGACAAAATTGCCACCTTGTTCTATGATGTGGTAAGATTATCCACTATTATACTTAAAGATGGCATTAATTACCTAACTCTACTGACTGCTCGTTGGCTTCCTGTACTCCTTCTGGTTTAAAAGGATCTGTGCTCAAATCTTCATTTCCATTCACATACTGTAGGTGTTACATACAGATTGGAAATTCACTTTTGATATCATGGTGGCCAAATGTGTCATGTCCGACCACTGCCAGAGGCAGTCTGGGCA